>NC_142518.1:88702500-89002500 GCF_057876585.1 Rhinolophus sinicus
TATGATGATTTTTTGTTTTATTTGTTTAAAAAATCCCATTGGGATATTGATGATTGAATTAAATCTGTATATTTCTTTGGGTAATATGGTCATTTTAAGTATGTTGATTCTTCCAATCCATGAACATGGAATATCTTTCCATTTCTTTGTGTCTTCTTCATTTTTTTTAAATAACTTTTTCTATTTTTCAGTGTATAGGTCATTCACATTCTTTATTAAGTTTAATTCTGGCATTTTTGGCATTCACATTCTTTATTAAGTTTAATTCTAGGCATTTAATTCTCTCTTTTTCTTGTAATTGCAAAAGGATTTTTTTTAATCTTCTTCTTCTGAAATTTCATTGTTAGTATACAGGAAACAATGGATTTCTGTACATTGACTTTGTATCCTGGAACTTTATTGTATTCTTTTTCTAATATTTTTTAGGAGTTTTCAGCATTTTCTATATAAAGAATCATGTCATCTGCAAAAAGTGCCAATTTGACTTTTTGTTTGCAAAGTTGGATGCCTTTTATTTCTTTCTATTGCCTAATTGCTCTGTCTAGAACTTCCAATACTATGTTGAAGAACAGTAGTTAAAGGGGGTATCCTTGTTTTATGCCTCGTCATAGTGAGAATGTTTTCAGGTTTTCACCATTTAGTTTGACATTATTTGAGGGACTGTAATATATCACCTTTATTATATTAAAGTATTTTCCTTATATATCCATTTTATTACATGTTTTAATCATAAATAGATGTTATATCTTGTCAAATGCTTTTTCTATATCTATTAATGTGATCAAACAATTTTTATTTTTTCTTTGTGGTGTATCACATTGGTTGAGTTGCATATGTCATAACACACTTGTGCCCCTGGAATGAACCCTACTTGGTCATGATGCATCATCTTTTTCATGTATTCTTGTATTCAATTTGATACTATTTTGTTTAGGATTTTGCATCTGTATTCATCAGAGATATTGATCTGCAGTTTTCTTTTTTGTGTTATCCTTACAAGGTTTTTGTATCAGGGTAATCTGGGCTTCATAAAATGACTTAGGAAGTATTGCCTCTTCAGTTTTTTGGAAGAGTTTGAGAAGGACAGTATTAATTCATCTTTGCATGTTTGGTAAAATTCACTAGTGAAGCCATCTGGTCCTAGACTTTTGCTTTTGGGGAGGTTTTGGATGATTGTTTCAATTGTTGTACTATTGATCAGTCTATTTAGATTTCCAATATTTTGTGAATTAGTCTAGGAAGGGTACATATTTTTAAGAATTTTTCCATTTCATCTAGGTTATTGAATTTTGTGACATACTGTCTTTCATAGTGTTCTTGCATGATCCTTTGTACTTCTGTGGTATCCATTGTAACTTCTTCTCTTTCATCTCTAATTTTGTTTGAGTCTTTTCTCTTTTTTTTCTAGCAAAGTGTTTGTCAATTTTAATAATCTTCAAATAAAAAGCTCTTAATTGCATTGATTTTTCTATAGTCTTTCTGTTCTTCATTTCATTAAATCTGTTCATTTTTTACAATTATTTCCTTCCTTCTGCAGCCTTTGAATTTCCTTTGTTTTTCTATTTCTAGTTCTTTAAGATGTGATGTAAGTTGTTTTCTTTTTTCTTTTTCTTTGTGTGTGTGTGTGTGTGTGTGTGTGTGCGTGTGCATGCACGTTTTTCTTGTTTCTTGAGATAGGCCTGTAATAATATAATTTTTCCTCTCTTTACTATCTTTACAGTATCCTAATTATTTTGATATGTTGCATTTTCATTGTTATTTTTTATGTATCTTTTTATCTCTCCTTTTATTTCTTCTTTGTTCTAGTCATTCCTTAGTAGCATGATATTCACTCTCCATATACTTGTGGCTTTTCCTGCTTTCTTTTTGCAGTTGAGCTCCAATTTCATAGCATTTTAGTCAAAGAATATGTTTGGTATGATTTCAATCTTTTTAAATTTGTTGAGGCTGGTTTTTGTGTCCCCCCAAAATTAGTATATCCTTCTTGAGAATGCTCCATGTGTACTAGAAAAGAATGTATATTGTCATATCCTGGGATGAAAGACTTAACGTCTATTATGTCCATTTGGTCTAATGTGTCATTTTAGGCTGGCATTTCCTTATTTATTTTATTTTTGGATGATCTACCCATAGATGTCAATAGGGTCTTTAGGTTCCCTAGTATAATTGTGTTTTTTGTCAGTTTCTCCCTTTATTTCTATTAGTAGTTGTTTTCTATATTTTGGTGCTCCGTGATTGGGAGCATATATACTGATATGTGTAATATATTCTGGTTGTATTTTCCACTTTATTATTATGAAATGTCCATCTTTGACTCTTATTACCTTTTTAATCCTGAAGTCTGTTTCATCAGATATAAGTATGGCTACAACCACATTTATCTTGATGTCATTTGCTTGGAGTATCATTATCCACCCTTTCACTTTGAGTCTACATTTGTCCTTGCACCTGACATGTATCTCTTGAAGGCAGCATGTGGTTCAGTTTTGTTTTTTTGATTCATTGTGCTACTCTGTGTCTTTTTATTGGAGAGTTCAGTCTATTTACATTTAGGGTGATTATTGATATATGAGGATTTCCTATACTCATTTTATTTTCTATTTTCTGGGAGCTCAATGTCACAATTGTTTATTTGCCTTTGTGTTTCTGTCAGTTATTTTAGTTTTGTGGTATTCTATAATTTTTCCCTCTTTTTTATGTTATGTTTTTCAGTTCTAGGTTTATTTTTTATTGTTTTATTTTGCAGTGGTTATCATAATGTTTATGTAAAATACATTTTTATATATAAAGAAGTCATTTTTATTCAGCATGCATTTTATATCCATTCCCCTTTGGAAATTCAGATTTTTAACGCCTCCACTTTCATGTTTTTATTGTCAAAAATTACTTCTATTTATGCTGTGAATTCATTTCCAAGTTGCAGTAGCTTTTGTCTTCTTACGTCTTTCTCTTTAATGTTTTTCCTCCTTTTGATGTTATATTACATTTAATTGTATAGTACCCAATTCTAAAGAAGGGCTGCAATTTTCTGCTTCTGTCTGTTAGTCATCTTACTCATAGTTCTGTATCCTTTTGTCTTTTTGTTTTGGGTAGAATAACCCCCTTCCATATTTCCTGTAACATTCGACTTTTAGTATAAAATTCCATCAACTTCTGTATTTGTGCAAAATGTTTATTTCTTCTTCATATCTAAATAATAACTTTGCTGTATGAGATCTGACAATTATGTTTATGAGCTCATACACAAACTAGAAAAAGTACTACATAGCTCATTGTGGAATATCACTATGGTCAACTTAGAAGTACTCCCCTTGGGAAGCTATGCACCAATGCCAGCACCTAGTCCACCCTTCAAAGCAATTTTGGAACTCTTTTTCTGGAATGGCCATCAGAGATGTCATCGTTATTACACTTGATGTCCTGAAGTTTATCAAAATGTCTTCCTTTCAATATTTCCTTTATCTTCAGGTAAAGAAAGAAGTCACTGGAGGCCAGATCAAGTGAGTAGGGAGAATGTTCCAATACAGTTATTTGTTTACTGGCTAAAAACTCTCTCACATACAGTGTCATGTGAGTTAGTGCATTATCGTGATGCAAGAGCCATGAATTATTGATGAAAAGTTCAGGTCATTTTTGTTTAACTTTTTCATGCAGCCTTTTCAGCACTTCCAAATAGTAAACTTGGTTAACTGTTTGTCCAGTTGGTGCAAATTCATAATGAATAATCCCTCTGATATATATAAAAAAAAAGGTTAACGACATCGTTGCAACAAGTCCATGAACTTAATTGCCAGAACTTGTGTGCTGGTCACTCAGGAAGGAATGGTTAAGGCCACAGAGAAGGCATGTTCAGGCTAAATCCTCCTTTCTTCTGGGAACCACAGTGAGCTCTGAGCTGTGTTCTGTGGCAGTGATCTCCAGGCTTTCTCCATGGCCTCCATCTTTCTTCTTCTTCCTTCCCTCCTGCCCTGCCCACCCTGATTATCCCACGTTCAGATGATTCTATGTACAAATATCTCAAACGTGTTTGTGTGTTGCACAGGGAATTCTTTGTCGAATTATAGCTGTTCAACTTGGCAAAAAAGGCAAAGGGATGAAGACATATAAAATGGTAATTACAAAATAGTCATGGGAATATAAACTGCAGTATAGGAAATATAATCAATGTATCGTAAAATCCATGTCAGGTATGCACTAAATGTATTGTGGGGATCACTTCATAATCTATTTAAATGTTCAACTACTACACTGTGTACCTGAAACTACCATAAAATAATATCGAACATCAATTATTTTTTTTATGAGTATATCCACTTTATTTTTCTTTTTTTTTTAATTTTATTTTATTAAATTTATTGGGGTGACAATTGTTAGTAAAATTACATAGATTTCAGGTGTACAATTCTGTATTACATCATCTATAAATCCCATTGTGTGTTCATCACCCAGAGTCAGTTCTCCTTCCATCACCATATATTCGATCCCCCTTAACCTCATCTCCCACCCCCCACCCTAATGAACGTCAATTATAATTGAAAAAAAAAAAAAAAAAGTAACAGGGATGTAAAGTACAGCAAAGGGAATATCGTCCATAATATTGTAATAACTCTGTACGGTGTCATATGGGTAATATAGTTATTAGGGTTATTATTTTGTGAAGTATATAAATTTCTAATCATTATGTCTTTCTGGACACCTAAAACTCATATTGTATGTCAAGGCAGTTGAAAAATAAATGTCTAAAATTAATTAAAAAGAATAAAGTTGGAGTTATCACAATACCTGTTATCAAAGTATTCTACAAGTTAATAGTAATAAAAATAGCATGGTACTGGCAGGAAAACAGACACTTCTATTAATGAAACACAGTAGAAAACCCAGAAATGAACCCATGCTTATATGGTCAATAAATCTATGACAAATGAAGCAAAAATATACAATGGGGGAAGGACAGTATATTCAATAAATAGAGTTGGAAAAATTGGTCAGACCCATGCAAAGAAAATAAAACTAGACCACCTTCTTCCACCATATACAAGAATAAATACAAAATGGATTAAATAGTTAAATGTAAGTTACAAACAAAAAAAAAAACCACTCATATAAGAAAACACACGGAGTAAACTATCTGACATTGTTCTAAGTAATTTTTTTTTTAATGTATACTATCTTGGGCAAATGAAACAAAGAAAAAAATAAGCAAGTGGGAGTACATCAAACTAAAAAGTTTTTGTACAGAAAACTAAATCATTAACAAAACGATGACAAACTACTGAATGGGAGAAGATATTTGCAAATAATACATCCAATAAGGGATTAATATCCAAAATATGTAAAGACCTGGCACATCTTAACACTGAAAAAAAAAACCAATCCAATTAAAAACTGGGCAGAAGACTTGAATGGACATTTCTCCAAAGAGAACGTATAGATGGCCAATAGATATGTGAAAACATGCTCAATGTCACTAATCATCAGAGAAATGCAAATTAAAACCACAATGAGTTACCACTTCAAACTGTCAGAATGACTATCATGAATAAATTGACAAAAAACTAGAGTTGGTGAGGAAGAGATAACAGGGAAGCTTCATGCACTTTAGGTGGGATTCCAAATTGGTGCAGCCATCATGGAAAATGGTTTGGAGGTTCTTCAAAAGATTAAAAATAGAAATACCAAATTACTCAGCAATTCCACTTCTGGATAGTTACCTGAAAAAATTCAAAACACAAATTCAAAAACATATGCACTCCTATGTTCACTACAGCACTACTATTTTTTTTTTTTAATTAAAGTTTATTGGGGTGACAATTGTTAGGAAAGTTACATAGGTTTCAGGTGTACAATTCTGTATTACATCATCTATAAATCCCATTGTGTGTTCATCACCCAGAGTCAGTTCTCCTTCCATCACCATATATTCGATCCCCCTTACCCTCATCTCCCACCCCCACCCCCCACCCCCCTTACCCTCTGGCAACCACCAAACCATTGTCTGTGTCTATGAGTTTCTGTTTCTCATTTGTTTGTCTTGTTCTTTTGTTGTTTTGGTTTATATACCACATATCAGTGAAATCACATGGTTCTCTGCTTTTTCTGTCTGACTTATTTTGCTCAGCATTACACTCTCAAGATCCATCCATGTTGTCACAAATGTTCCTATATCATCTTTTCTTACCGCCGAATAGTATTCCATTGTGTATATATACCACAACTTCTTCATCCATTCATCTATCGAAGGACAGCTTTGTTTACAGTGTCCAAGACATGGAGTGTCAATTTCTATCCTTCCACTTTGAGTATATATTTGTCCTCATAGCTGACGTGTGTCTCTTGGAGGTAGCTTGTGGTTGGGTTTAGTTTTTTGATCCAGTCTGCTACTCTGTGCCTTTTTATTGGTGAGTTCAGTCCATTTACATTTGGGGTCATTATTGATATATGAGAATTTCCTATCATTCTATTTCTGTTTTTCTGGTAGGAGAGTGTATGCATTGTTTCTTTGCCATTTCATTGCTCTTTGTCATTTCTGTGTGATGATATTCTATGATTTTTCCCCTGTTTCTTCTTTTTTTGTTTTGTATTTCAATTCTGGATTTTTTTTTTTTGAGTGGTTACCATTAAGTGTATGCAAAGAAAAGTTTCATATTTAGAGTATTCTATTTTCTTTAGCATGCTTATATTCCCCATTCCTTTGTGTCGGTTCAGACCTTTAATCTCTCCCCTTTTATGTTTGTTGTTTTATTGTTTTGTTTTTTCTTTTGTTTGTTTGTTTTTTCTGTTTGTTTGTTTTGTCACAAGTTATCCCTATTTATGCTGTGATTTGATTTCTGCATTCCAGGAGCAAGTTGTCTTTTTCCTCTCTCTTTTCTTTTCAGAGTTTGTTTTCCCCATTTTTTTTACCCTATATGTTATGTTTAAGGATATATTGTGTTATTTGGTGAAGGGGTTGCCATTTCCTGCTTCTGTCTGTCTGTTCATTATACTAGTCATGGTTTTGTGTTCTTTTGCTTTTTCCTCTCAGGTCGAATAGCTTTCTTCAGTATTTCTTGTAGAGCATGTTGTATGTTAGAAAATTCCATAAGTTTCTGTATGTCTGAAAAGGTCTTTATTTCTCCTTCATATCTAAAGGATATCTTTGCTAGATATGTTATACTTGGCTCATAATGTTTCTCTATCAACAGTTTAAATATTTCCTTCCACTTCCTCCTGGCTTGTAGAGTTTCTGCTGAGAAATCTGATAATCAAATGGGCTTTCCTTTGTAGGTTACCGTCTTCTTTTCCCTGGTTGCCTTGAGGATTCTTTTTTTGTCATTAATTTTTGACAGCTTCAGTACAATATCATTTGGAGAAGGCCTGTTGGGATTGAGGTAATCAGGTGTTGTATTTGCTTCTTGGATTTGAGGATCCAGTTGTTTCCATAAGTTTGGGAAGTTGTCTTCGACTATTTGTTTGAATACTCTCTGTTCCCTTCTCCCTTTCTCCTCCTTCTGTTATGACCATTATTCTTATATTGCACTTTCTGATGGAGTCATAAAGTTCTTGTAGAGTTCTTTCATTTATTTTAACTCTCAAGTCTCTCTCTTCTTCCACCTGTGTCATTTCCAGATTTCTGTGTTCAATGTCACTGATTCTCTCCTCCATCTGGTCAGCTTTACTACCTAAGGTGGCTATTTCATTCTTCATTTCTTTTATTGCGTTCTTAATCTCAGAAATTCCTTTTTTATCTCAATGTCTTTGGTAAAATGGTTATTTTATTCTTTGATTGTGTTTCTGAGTTCCTTAAACTGCCTGTCTGTGTTTTCTCGCATTTCGTTGAATTTTTTCAGAACTGCAATCTTGAATTTTCTGTTATTTAATCACTTGTTTCCATGTCTTTAAGTTATTTTCCTGGAGACTTTTCCTTTTCTTCCTGAGCTGCCTTTTTACCTTGGTTATTCATGGTAATTATTGAATTATTATTTCTCTTCCTAGGTATCTACAGGCATGGGTTCTGTAATAGGTTTATAGGAAGAGGTCTTTCTTTTGTTTTATTGTAAGTGTTGGTAGAACGTTTCATTTGTCTCCACTTCAGTCTTTTTTTCTTTCTCTTGCTCTAGCGTTATGTTTTCTCTGTACTGCTCTGGCATCTCACACAACTGGGGGGAGAATTTCCTGGAAGTTGGGCTTGTCCTCTGCAAACAGGTCTCCTGGGTCTCAGGGCACCATCTCCATGGGGAAATTTGGAGAGATTCTGAAGTTCCAAAGCTCTTCTACCACCAGTTTCAGACACTGTGTGTTTCAGCTACTCTGTGTACCCCTTTCAGGATCCACCCAGGTAGGTGGGGGCACGGGCAGGGGGATTTGTGAGATGTCATCTCTCTAAGCAATGGCAGCAACCACCAGCACACCCAGTCCTGCACTTAAGGCTTCCTCCCCTTCACAGGAACTAGTTGGGCCATGAGTCATTGGCTTCGATCTGCAGTTCTCAGAACCACAAATATTCTGTTATTTTAATCTGACACTGCTACAGTTCTGCTTCTAGAACTAGGAAGGTGCGGATGGGACAAGCTCTGGGAGGGTGGGGAGGGGTCGGCTAGGATCTATGCCTATGCCTTCAATCCTCTTCTTGGCAGTGAAGGCTTAAACCATCATTTTCACCCTTCTTCCCTTGGTCTTTGCTCTGACATCTTTGCTGTGAGTGTTGGGTTCAGCTGTGTCATATGCTGATCCCTGACATGGAACTTTGGGCCATAAGGGGAGTGCTAGCAGTTCGATTTCTTCCCTCTCCCATGACTGCTATACCTCCAGAATGCAGGGAGGTGGAGCTCCGAGCTTGGTCTGAGTCCATCCTGTGGCTCATGCTTGGCCTGCATCTCTGCACTTCCCCCTTCCCTCTTTCCCTGCTTGCCCTTTTTGCCCAACTTTAGATGATTTCAGTTGTCTGTCTTTTAGTCTTGCCTATCTGCTACGCTGGGATTCCTTTGTGGAATTATAGATGTTTCAATTTGTTGTTAATTCCAGGAGAGATTTCAAAAGATTCAATTCATGCCACCATTTCTATGATGTAATCGAAGAGGTGTTTTTTTTTTTCTTTTTTCTTTCAATGAAATATTTTTGGTGACAATGGATAGTAAAATTATATAGGTTTCAAGAGTACAATTCTGTAATACATCATTTATATATCACATGTGTGTTCACCACCCAGAGTCAGTTCTCTTTCCATAACCATATATTTCAACCCCTTTACCCTCTTCTACTATCCCTCCTCCCCCCCCCTACCCTCTGGTAACCCCTGAACTATTGTCTGTGTCTATGAGTTTTTGTTTCTTTATTTTGTGTCTTGTTCCTTTGTTGCTTTCAGTTTTATATCCCCTATATCAGGGAAGCCATATGCTTCTAGACTTTTTCTTTCTGATTCATTTTGCTTAGCATAATAATCTCAAAATCCATTCATGTGTCGCAAATGGCACTATTTTATCCTTTATTATGGCAGAGTAGTATTCCATTGTGTATATATACCACATCTTCTTTATCCAATCATTTGTCAAAGGATATTTTTGTTGTTTCCATGTGGCCACCAAGAATAAAGCTGCAATGATCATCGGGTTACATATGTCTTTATAGATAAATATTTTCAGATTTTTTTGGTAATATACACCAGAGAGGGATGGATGGGTCATATGGTAATTATATTCTTAATTTTTTGAGGAATTTACACACTGCCTTCCATAGTGGCTGCACCATTCTACATTCCCACCAACAGTGTATGAGGGTTCCTTTTTCTCCACAGCCTCTTTAACACTTGTTATTATTTGTCTTGTTGATGATAGCTAACCTAACCAGTGTGAGGTGATATCTCATTGTGGGTTTTATTTCCATTTATCTGATGATTAGTGATGTTGAGCATCTATTCATATGTCTGTTGGCCATCTGTATGTCCTTTTTGGAGAAGAGTTTAATATGGATTGGCATTAAGTCTTTAATGGTAGGTACAATTCACCAGTGAAACTATCTGGTAATGGATTTTGTTTGTTGGGAGAGTATTTTTTCTTTTTTGTTTTTGTTGTTTCAGGTGTACAAATCAATGCAATATTTAGACATTTCACCCCCTCAAAGTGATATCCTCCCTCCCCCAATTTATTGCCCCTGTTACATCATATATATCTATTATAACTCCATAGACTCTATTCCCTATGCTATACTCCATATCCGGTGACTATATATTAAAATATAGTTGACATACAATGTTATTCAACTTCCTCTTCAGGTGTACAGTGCAGTGGTCAAGCATCTACACTATCCATGAAGTGGTCTCTCTAATAAGACAGGTGACCATCTGACACCCTACAAAATCTTTACATTATTGATTATATTCCCCAAACTGCCTTTCATATCCCTGTGGCAATATTGTAGTTACCATTTTATGCTGTCTAATCCCTTCCCCACCTACCTCATCCCCACTCTTTCCATTCTAGCAACCATCAGTTTTTCCTCTATATTTCTGAGACTATTTCCGTTTGCTTTGCTCATTCATTCAGATTCTTAGATTCCACATATAAGTGAGATAATATGGTATTTGTCTTTCTCTATCTGACTTATTTCGCTTAGAATAATATTATCTAGGTCCATCCATATCGTTGCAAATGGTAAGATTTCATAGTTCTCTATGGCCAAGTAATACCCCATTGTATAAATGTACCAGAGTTTCTTAATCTAGTCATCTACCAATAGGCATTTCTGTTGTTTCCAAGTTTTAGCTATTGTCAATAGGGCTGCAATAAACATAGGGGTGCACATATTTTTTCAAATTAGTGCCTTGGATGTCTCTGGATAGATATCTAAGTGTGGAATTGCTGGGTCATAAGGTAGTTCCGTTTCTAGTTTTTTGAGATATCTCCATGTTTTCCATAGTGGTTGCACCAATCTGCAATCCCACCAACAGTGCACCAGGGTTCCCTTTTCTCCACAGCCTGTCTAGAACTTGTTGTTTGTTGATTTATTGATGATAGCTATTCTGACCAGAGTGAGCTGGTATCTCTTTGTGGTATCTCATTGTGGTTTTTATTTGCATTTCTCTAATGATTAGTGAGGTTGAGCATTTTTTTCACATGACTCTTGGCCATTTGAATGTTCTCTTTAGAGAAACATCTCTTCATATCCTCTGCCCATTTTTTAATTGGGTTGCTTGATTTTTTGGTGTTCAGATGAATGATTGTTTTATACATTTTGGATATTAACGTGTTATCAGATGTATCATCGACCAATATCATCTCCCATTCAGTATGCTGCTTTTTGGTTTTATTGATGGTTTCCTTTGCTGTGAAAAATATTTTAAGTTTGATGCAATCTCATATGTTTATTTTTCTTTTACTTCCTTGCCTGAGCTGATATATCAGTAAAAATATTACTCAGAGTAATGTCTGCAAATTTACTCCCTATATGATCTTCTAGGAGTTTAATGGTTTAGGACCTTACATGTAAGTCTTTAATACATTTTGAATTTTTCTTGTAATTGGAGTAAGGAGGTGGTCCAATTTCTTTCTTTCTTTCTTTCTTTCTTTCTTTCTTTCTTTCTTTCTTTCTTTCTTTCTTTCTTTCTTTCTTTTTTTTTTTTTTTTCATCTGTCAGTCCACTTTTCCCAGCACCATTTATTGAATAGACTTTCTTTACCCCGATGAAATTCTTGCTTCCATTGTCATAGATTAAGTGACCATGTATGGAAGGATTTATTTCTGGCCTCTCTATTCTGTTCCATTGATCTATGTGTCTGTTTTTATGTCAGTACAATACTGTTTTGATTATTATAGCATTGTAGTCTGATTTGTTGTCAGGTGGTGTGATACCAATCACTTTGTTCTTATTTCTCAAGATTGCAGTGACTATCTGGTGTCTTATATGGTTCCATGAAAATTTTAGGATTATATATTCTATTTCTGAGAAAAATGTCATAGGTAGTTTGATAGGAATTGCACTTAGTCTGTACATTGTCTTAGGTAGGACTGACATTTTGATTATATCAATTCTTCCAATCGTTGAAAATGGTATGTGTTTCCATTTATTGCTATCTTCTTTGATTTCTCTCTTCAATGTCTTGTAATTTTCTGAGTACAGGTCTTTTACTTCTTTGGTTAAATTTATTCCTGGGTATTTTACTGTTTTTGAAGCAATTGTAAATGGGATTGATTTCTTTTTCTTTTCCACTTTTTTAAATTAGTTTCAGGTGCACAAGGCAAAGTAATACTTAGACGTTTATCATTTATATCCCTCACACTGTGTCAATCCCCCTCCCCCATCCACTATCGCTCTGACATCGCACAAAGCCATTTATATATATATATATATATATATATATATATATATATATATATATATATATATATATATATATACTTGTAGTAGACATTCATTATTGTTCAGCTTCAGCTTCAGGTGTACAGTGCAGTGATCAGGCATCTACATCATCCCTGAGGTGGTCTCCCTAATGAGACAAGTGTCCATCGGATACGCTACAAAATCTTTACAACATTATTGATTACATTCCACAGATTAATTTTCATAAATCCTTGGCAATCTTGTGGTTACTGACTGCTTTCTACTCCCCTCACCTTCCCCCTTATTCCCACCCACCCATCTAGCAATCCGCAGCTTTTCCTCTATGTCTCCGAAACTGTTTCTCATTAGTTCATTCACTTATTCTTTAGATTCCACATATAAGTGAGATCATATGTTAATTGTCTTTCTCTGTCTGACTTATTTCACTTAACAAAATGTTCTCTAGGTCAATCCATGTTGTGGAAAATGGTAAGATTTCTATCTTCTTTATGGCTGCGTAATATTCCATCGTGTAAATGTACCACAGTTTCTTAGTCCAGTTGTCTACAATGGGTATTTTGGTCGTTTCCATGTCTTGGCTATTGTGTATAGTGCTGCAATAAGCATAGGAGTGCAAAAATTTTTTTGAGTTAGAGTTTTGGATGTCTCCAGAAGTATATCTAGGAGTGGAATTGCTGGATCATAAGGTAGTTCCATTCTCAGATTTTTGAGATATCTCCATACTGTTTTCCATAGTGGCTGCACCAATCTACAATCCCACCAACAGTGCACAAGGGTTCCCTTTTCTCCACATCCTCGCCAGCACTTGTTGTTTGTTGATTTATTGAGGGTAGCCATTTTGACTGGGTGAGGTAGTTGTTATTTGCATTTCTCTGATGGTTAGTGAGGTTGAGCATTTTTTCATATGTCTGTTTGCCTTCTGTATGTCCTTTTTAGAAAAATGTCTCTTCATGTGCTCTGCCCATTTTTTAATTGGGTTGTTTGTTTTTTTGGAATTGAGTTGAGTGAGTTTTTTCTAAATTTGTGATATTAGCCCCTTATCAGATATATCATTGGCAAATATCTTTTCCCACTCAGTAGGGTCCCTTTTTGTTTTACTGATGGCATCCTTTGCTTTTTTTTCTTTTTTTTTTTTTTTCTTTTTTTAAATTAAAGTTTATTGGGGTGACAATTGCTAATAAAGTTACATAGATTTCGGGTGTACAATTCTGTATTAAATCATCTACCATCCCATTGTGTGTTCACCATCGAGAGTCAGTTTTCCTTCCATCACCGTATATTTTTTTTTTCATTAAATTTATTGAGGTGACAATTGTTAGTAAAATTACATAGATTTCAGGTGTACAATTCTGTATTACATCATCTATAAATCCCGTTGTGTGTTCATCACCCAGAGTCAGTTCTCCTTCCATCACCATATATTCGATCCCCCTTACCCTCATCTCCCACCCCCCACCCCCCACCCTCCTTACCCTCTGGCAACCACCAAACCATTGTCTGTGTCTATGAGTTTCTGTTTCTCATTTGTTTGTCTTGTTCTTTTGTTGTTTTGGTTTATATACCACATATCAGTGAAATCACATGGTTCTCTGCTTTTTCTGTCTGACTTATTTCACTCAGCATTACACTCTCAAGATCCATCCATGTTGTCACAAATGTTCCTATATCATCTTTTCTTACTGCCGAATAGTATTCCATTGTGTATATATACCACAACTTCTTCATCCATTCATCTATCGAAGGACATTTTGGCATCCTTTGCTTTTAAAAAACTTTTTAGTTTGATGTAATCCCACATGTTTATTTTTTCTCTTACTTCCCTCGCGCTGGGGGATATATCAGTAAAAATCTTACTCCGGGTAATGTCTGTGAAGTCTCTTCCTATATTTTCTTCTAGGAATTTTATGGTTTCAGATCTTACATTTAAGGTTTTAAGCCATTTTGAATTTAGTTTTGTATATGGTATAAGGAGGTGGTCCAGCTTAATTTTTTTGCATATGTCTGTCCAGGTCTCCCAGCACCATTTATTGAATAGACTGTCTTTACCCTACTGTACATTCTTGCTTCCATTGTCGTAGATTAAATGGCCATATAGACATGGACTTATTTCTGGGCTATCTATTTTGTTCCATTGATCTATGTGCCTGTTTTTATGCCAGTATCATGCTCTTTTGATTACTGTAGCCTTGTAGTATAATTTGATGTCAGGTATCGTTATACCTCCCACTTTGTTTTTTTTTGTTTTTGTTTTTTTTTAAATTTTTATTTATTTATTTATTTTTTTAATTAGTTTCAGGTGCACAAGACAAAGCAAAACTTAGACGTTTATCATTTATATCCCTCACACTGTGTGAACCCCCCTCCCCCCATCCACTATCCCTCTGTACGTTCCCAAAACCTCTCACCTTCCCCTTATTCCCACCCCCCCGCCCCTCTAGCAACCCTCTGTTTTTCCTCCATGTTTCCAAAACTGTTTCTGATTATTTCTCAAGATTGCTGAGGCTATCCGGGATCATTTATGGTTCCATGTAAATTTTAGGATTATATGTTCTAATTCTGTAAAAAACGTCATTGGTAGTTTGATCTGAATTGCGTTGAATCTGTATATTGCCTTAGGCAGTATGGACATTATAACTATATTAATTCTTCCTACCATAAACATGGAATGTGTTTCCATCTATTTGTATATTCTTTCATTTCTTTCTTCAGTGTCTCATAATTTTCTGAGTACAGATCTTTTACTTCTTTGGTTAAATTTATTCCCAGGTATTTTGTAGTCTTTGAAGCAATTGTAAATGGAATTGATTTTTTTTAATTTCTCCTTCTGATGTTTTATTATTAGTATATACAAATGCAACTGATTTGTGTATATTAATTTTGTGTCCTGCAACTTTACTAAATCCATCTCTCAGCTCTCATAGTTTCTTGGTGGAGTCTTTAGGGTTCTCTATATATAGTATCATGATATCTGCATATAATGACAATTTTACTACCTCCTTACCGATTTGGATGCCTTTTATTTCTTTTTCTTGTCTGATTGCCGTGGCTAGAACTTTCAGCACTATGTTGAATAGAAGTGGAGAAAGTGGGCAAGCTTGTCTTGTTCCTGGTCTTAAGGGGAATGGTTTTAGCTTTTCCTCATTGAGTATGATGTTAGCTGTGGGTTTATCATATATGGCCTTTATTATGTTGAGGTATGATCCCTCTATTCCCACTTTCTTAAGGGTTTTTATCATAAATGCCTGCTGGATTTTATCAAATGCTTTTTCTGCATCTATTGATATAATCATGTGATTTTAATTTTTCATTTTGTTAATGTGGTGTATCACATAAATTGATTTGCGGATGTTGAACCACCGTTGCATACCAGGGATGAATCCCACTTGATCATGGTGAATGATCTTTTTAATGTATTGCTGAATTCTGTTCGCTAATATTTTGTTCATGATTTTTGCATCTATGTTCATTAGAGATATTGGCCTGTAGTTTTCTTTTTTTTGTGTTATCTTTTCTGATTTTGTGATCAGGGTGATAGTGGCCTCATGAAAAGTGTTTGGGAGGCTTCCCTCTTTCTGGAATTTTTGGAAGAGCTTGAAGAGAATAGGTGATAATTCTTTTTTGAATCTTTTGTAAAATTCACTTGTAAAGCCATCAGGTCCAGGGCTTTTGTTTGTTGGGAGCTTGTTGATTACTGATTCAATTTCCCTTGTGGTAATCAGTCTATTCAGGTTTTCTGTTTCTTGTTGAGTTAGCCTTGGAAGGTTGCATGCATCTAGGAAATTGTCCATTTCTTCCAGATTGTCAAATTTGTTGGCATATAGTTGCTCATAGTAATTTCTTAAATTTTTTTGTATCTCTGCGGTGTCTGTTGTCACTCCTCCTCTTTCATTACTGATTTTATTAATTTGGGTCCTCTCTCTCTCTTTTTTAATGAGTCTGGCTAAAGGTTTGTCAATTTTGTTTATCTTCTCTAAGAACCAACTCTTGGATTCATTGATCTTTTGTATTGTTTTTCTGGTTTCTATTTCATTTATTTCCGCTCTGATCTTTATTATCTCCTTCCTTGTACTCCCTTTGGGCTTATTCAGTTGTTCTTTTTCCAGATCCCTTAAGTGTGAAGATAAACTGTTGATTAGTGATGTTTCCTGTTTCTTTAGGTAGGCCTGCAGTGCTATGAACTTCCCTCTTAGGACTGCTTTCGCGGCATCCCATAGATTTTGGGTCGTTGTATTTTCATTTTCGTTTGTCTCGAGATATCTTTTGATTTATTCCTTGATCTCCTGCTTGACCCATTCATTATATAGTAACATATTATTCAGCCTCCATGAATTTGTGTGTCTTCCAGTTTTTTTCCTGTAGTTCATTTCTAATTTGATAGCACTGTGGTCAGAGAAGACAATTGGTATGATTTCAATTTCCTTACATGTATCCAGACTTGCTTTGTGGCCTAACATATGGTCTATCTTGGAGAATGTTCCATGTGCACTTGAGAAGAACGTGTATTCTGCAGCATTGGGGTGGAATGCTCTGAAAATATCGATTAAATCCAAGTGGTCCAATGTGTCATTTAAGGCTGTTGTTTCCGTATTGATTTTCTGTCTGGAAGACCTGTCCCTTGTTGTCAGAGGTGTGTTGAAGTCCCCTATTATGATAGTGTTACTGTTGATCTCTGTCTTTATGTCAGTCAATATCTGTTTTATATATTTAGGTGCTCCTATGTTGGGTGCATAGATGTTTACTAGGGTTATATCGTCTTGTCGAATTGATCCCTTTATTATTATACAGTGCCCATCTTTGTCTTTTAATATTTTCTTCATTTTAAAGTCTATTTTGTCAGAGACAAGTATTGCAACTCCAGCTTTTTTCTCATTTCCATTTGCATGGAATATCTTACTCCAACCCTTCACTTTCAGCCTGCGTGTGTCTTTTGGTCTGAGGTGAGTCTCTTGTATACAGCATATACAAGGGTCTTGCTTTCTTATCCACTCAGCCACCCTATGTCTCTTGATTGGAGCATTTAAACCATTTACATTTAAAGTGATTATTGATAGGTACATAGTTATTGCCATTTTTAAATTTGTAGTTAGATTGTTTTCATCTTTCTTCTATTTACAGAAGTCCTTTTAGTATTTCTTGCAATGCTTGCTTGGTGGTAATGAATTCCTTTAGCTTATTCTTTTCTGGGAAGCTCTTTATCTCTCCGTCAACTTTAAATGATAGCCTTGCTGGATAAAGCAACCTAGGTTTTAGGCCTTTGTTTTCCATCACTTTGAGTATCTCCTGCCACTCCCTCCTGGCCTTCAATGTTTCTGCAGAAAAGTCATTTGATAGTCTTATGGGAGTTCCCTTGTATGTAACCCTCTGTCTTTCTCTTGCTGCTTTTAGGATTCTCTCTTTGTCTTTAATCTTTGCCATTTTAACTATAATGTGTCTTGGGGTGGACCTGTTTGAGTTTATCTTGGTTGGAACTCTCTGCACTTCCTGGGCTTGTATGTTGGTTTCCTTCATCAGGTTAGGGAAATTTTCAGACATTATTACTTCAAATATGTTCTCAATACCTTGTTTCTTCTCTTCGCCTTCTGGTATTCCTATGATGCACATGTTGTTGCGCTTGATGTTATCCCAGAGGTCTCTTAAACCATCTTCATTGTTTTTTATTCTTTTTTCTTTCTGTTGTTCTGTTTGGGTGATCTCTGCTAACTTGTCTTCTAATTCGCTGATTCGATCCTCTGCTTCATCTAACCTGCTGTTAATTCCTTCAAGTGAGTTCTTTATTTCGGTAATTGTGTTCTTTAATTCTAACTGGTGGTTCGTTATGATTTCTACATCCTTTTTGATGTCCTCTCTAAGCTCCTTAAACATTCTTATCATCAGTATTCTGAACTCTGTCTCTGATAGTTTGGTTACCTCTGCTTCATTTAGTTCCATTTCTGGAGGTTTCTTCTGTTCTTTTATTTGGGATATGTTTCTTTGTTTCCTCATTCTGGCTGACTCTCTGTGTTTGCTTCGATGTATTAAGTAGATGCCCTGGAGTTCTTAGTTCTTGCTGGATTAGTATGTAATAAATGTCCTTTATATTTCACTTGCACTACTTCGTTCTTCTCCCCTGCGTGTGCGCCAAAAGTGACTCTTGTGTTGTGTATATTGTCCTGTTAAAGAAGATCCTTAATTGCTTTTCGCTTGTGAGTAGGTTGGGTTAACTCCTAGGCTGACTAGTTGTGAGACTTGGCTCTGCCCACGCAGAGTATTCTGCTGCATGAGGGTTGACCGCTTAGATGTGGTTTGGCCTCTATGTGCCTGTAAAGAATCCCCTCTGGGTGTGTCACTTGTAGGTCAAACCCGGTAGTACTCTGGCTTGGTCTGGAGTTGGCCGCTGGGTATGTTGAATCTTGTGCCTCTTAAGCTGGGCACTGGTAGGGCAATTACAGAACAAAGCAAATCACCAAGCACAACAACAACAACAAGGAAAAAATCAAATACATTCACATGTAAAAAACAATCGACAACCCCCACTCGACACAGGCAAAGATGTCAAAGATATAAAGACAAATCAAAACAGAACAAAAAACACAGCGCCAGTTGTGGCTTAAGCCCACCAAGTAATCTCCAGGTTGTTCTCTGCTGTAGCACAGAGTCCCCTGCGTATTGTGCAGGTAGAGCCGGTCATCTGGTGCCCAGAGTGACGTTCGGGCTGCAGCTTTAGATGCGTGGGGCTGAGGGGTCTGGGCAGTAGTTTTTACAAAGCCAGTGCAGTTTCTGCTCTTGCCTGCACATATGCACACTGAGAGTAGCACCACCAGCCCTGTGTCCAGTTCTCCTGAGTCTTAGGGCACCTCTTCCCTGTGTGTGTGTGTGGCGGGCGGGAGATTCCTCAGCTGCTGAAAGCTGAGAGCTGAGTCTGCCACTTACTGCTGATCCCTGGGAGTGCCTCCGCAGATGTAATTGCCCCGCCCTAGGCAGGCCAGAAAGGGTGGGGGCTGGGGTTGGAAAGAGGGGTCTTCTCTTTCCCAGCCCAGCTGTGTCACACCCCACCCGCAGGCCAGAAACGGTGGTGGCTGGGGATGCAGGAGTCTCCTGTCTCCTAGGCCAGCGCAAACCACACTCTTCTCAGCCTCTTCCCTGGGCCAGAGCTGCCCGCCAGTCTTCCCAGAGCCCAAACCCCAAGGCTCCTCTGTAATCTGACACTGCTCTTCAGATCAGGAGCCAGTTCAAGTCTCTGGAAGGGTGGGGGTACGATTGGAAGAGCAGGGGGAGGGGCCCAGGTATGGAGTTTGTGTCCTTTGTCCAGGCTAAGGCTTAACTGGGGGTATGAGCTGACATTAATTGCCTCAAATGCTAGATATGCTGCCTCCGCGGGGGGAGAGGTCTGCTGTGGGATGCAGAGTAAAGAGTCCGCCACCTGGCTTTTGTGTTCTCTCTTTTGTCCTGGAAACCCCTGCGTCTCTGCAGCTGGGGATGTGGTTGCCCCGCCCTAGGCCAGCCAGAAAGGGTGGGGGCTGGGGATGGAAGGAGGGGTCTTCTCTTTCCCAGCCCCGCTGTCTTACACTCTTCCCGCAGGCCAGAAAAGGTGGTGGCTGGCTACGGAAGATTCCCCCCTCTCCCAGCCCAGCTCCTAGCCTCCTCCCTGGTCCAGAGCCGCCCGCTTGTCTTCCCGGAGCCTGGCCACCAAGGCTCCTCTGTAATCTGCCACTGCTCCTTAGTGCAGGGGCTAGATCAAGTCTCTAGAAAGGCGGGGGTAGGGTCGGAAGAGCGGAGGGAGGGGCCCAGGTATGGAGTTTGTGTCCTTTTTTCAGCCTAAGGCTTAATTGGAGGTAGCTAAAGTTATTGACTCAAATGCTGGATATGCTGCCCCTGCGGCGGGAGAGGTCCTCTGTGGGATGCAGGGCAAAGCGCCCACTTCCTGGCTTCCACGCTCTCCTCCATCCTGGGATATCCTGCGTATCTGTAGCCGTGGGTGTGGGCTGGATTTTCACAGGCACAGGAGCGGAGCAGATTTCCACAACCCAAGGGTGGGGGCCGAATTTCTACAGCCACAGGTGTGGACCGCGATTCCAACCCGCATCCCCACTGCCGCCGCAGGTGCGGCGTGTCTCCGCTCCACTCCCTTCCTTCTTCCCCTGCTTGCCCAATTTTTCCCCACCTGCAAGTAATCCCTGCGCGAGTCTCTTCGCTGTTCTGTGTGATGAGCAGAGAGTCCTTTGATGGGTTATAAGCTTCCCGTTTCTGATAAGATCGGATGGAGAACTCAAAAAGTGCGCCCCGCTGCCGCCATTCCTCCTTAAACATTCTTATCATCAGTATTCTAAACTCTTTCTCTGATAGATTGGATGTGTCTGTTTCATTTAGTTCCATTTCTAAAGGTTTCTTCTGATCTTTAATTTGGGATATGTTTCTTTGTTTCCTCACTCTGGCTGTCACTCTGTGATTGCTTTGATGTATTAGATCACCTATGTCTCTCATTCTTTGCTGGGTGGTCTTATATAGTATGTGTCCTTCATATTCGGATTGCACAGTCTCCCTATTCTTCTGCCCCATGTGTTCCAGAGGTATCACTGTTGTAGATGATCTTTAATTGCTTTTGTCTTCTCTGAGGGTGGGATTGACCCTCAGGCTAATTAGCTGGGAGAATTAGCTTTGCTCACAGTATATGAGCTGCTGTGAGGAGGTTGAACCCCTCAGATGAGGCCTGGTCCCTGCAGGCTCCTGCGCTTGTGTAAATTTTCCTTTGACAGTACCGCTTGTACGTTCAACCAGGTAGTACTCTGGTTTGGTCTGTCACTGGCCTCTGAGTGTATGGGTTCTGGTGTCTCTTGGGTGGGGCTCCCACTCAGGGCTGTTTCAGCCCTGTCTGTTACCAGGCTGTGGCTACTTGGTAGGTATCTCAAAGCTGTATGCTGTTGGCTGCTGCATGTGCTAGACCTGGAGTCATGTGAGGGCAATCTCTGTGAATTGAGGCTGGCTGCCACCAATATTGGTCCTGTGGCAGTTTTGCAAAAGGCACAGGGCCCCCTAGGCCGATTGCCACCTTACAGTTGCCCATAAGGCTCGACCATTGAAAGAGGCTCTTTAGGAGTGTGTCTCTGGCTATTTGACACAGTGTTGTGGTTGCCCTTGGTGTTGTTGCACTAGCTAGGCAGCATGGCATTCAAGTGAGTTATCAGACATCATTAGTGGTTTTTAAGACATTAATGCAGATCCAGCTCTTATGCCAATATCTGCCCTGTGACCCCTTTGTGCAGTGTCCCAAGGGCACTACACACAGCCTCCACCTCAATCTCATAAATTCCCAAGAGCTGCTTCTGAGTGGCTGTGGTGCAGGATTGGGGTCACTGAACACCATGGAGATGATCCCGGGGCTTTGCAGACCGTCTGCTGTTGTAAAAAATACTTGCCAAAGTTTGTGGGGGTATGTTCAGTCACCCAGGGACACAGAGTGTGCTGGCAATGCAGCTGTAGATGGACAAGATGTGTTACAGGTGGGTAAAGGCTGTGGTGAGTGGTTTCTACAAATTCAGTGTCATCTCAGCTCCTAGACCAGGGCTAGGCCCTTGTCCACTTCATGAAACAGAAACAAAGCAGGGCAAACCAACAACACCAATAACAAATACACTCCCACAAAAACTTGATAAACAACAGTAAGACAGGAGAAACAAAAATATATAAAAGAGACAAAAACAACAGAACAAGATGGAAAAACAGTAACCAAAGCAATAACAACACAAACAAATCCGCAAAACAACAACAAAAATAAAACAGATGAAAGGAAAGGAAGAAAAAGGAACAGAAAATATGAAAGAGAAAGAAAAGAAGAAAAGGATATAAAGAAAAAGGGAAAACAGCAAAAATAGTAAAAAAGGGGGGAAGAAAAAGAGAAGGACTCAAAGAAAAAAAACAACAACAAACAAATAAAATAAAATAAAAAACTGGGAAAGAAAAGAAAAAGTAAAAGAAAAAGGCTCTCCACCCACTTTAATCTGCAGGCCGCATGCTCAGTAATAGAGAAGCTCTGGGCGACTTTGCACCAGTTGTGTTGAGAGGAAGGACCCAGCACCTCATGTGCTGGCCTCCCTCTCAGGCTCACAGTTAGCTGCTCACAATTGGCTGCCATTGGCTCTGGGGGCGTGCTCACCACCAAAAATCCCCACAGGTTGCTGTGGGCTGTCTGCTGCTGCAGAAACCCTCTATGGTCTGTGGAGGCGGGGGCCAGGCAACAGGGGACCAGGGTGCCCCCAGCAATGCAGCTCTATGTGGGTGGGGCAGGCTCCCAGGGCACAATGAGGTGTGGTCAGTAGCCCTCACCAAGTCCAAGCAGTATGTGCTTCTGCACCAGCAAACAGCCCACACAAATGCACGACAAATGCCTTGGCCAGATCGAGCCACCGAGCAGCTCCCAGACCAAAACTCTCAGGAAAACTCTCAGTCTCTGCCTGTCCCAATCAGCAGCCCACGGGTCAAGTACAGCAACCTGACAGCCAATCCCCACCCTGGCACTGCAGCACAAGCTGTGGGCAGAGCCAGGACCCAAAGGAGCATGTGTATGCACATGTGCATACTTGCGCCAATTTCACAAGACCAATGCAGTCCTGAACTGACCCTCTGTGGGAGGTCTTAACCCTGAAAAAATGTCACCCTCATGTACACTACTCATGTGTAAGCTCCACAGAGAGGGAACAATGTTCCCCAAATCTTCATCTCCCACGCCATAGGCGCTCAGTTCAGTCCTTTACTGCAGGCTCCTGGGCCCCTACCCATGGAGTCACTCCCTCTGCCAGGGACTGGGTGAGTGCTCCACAGCAAGCAAGTCCATGTGTCGGCTCCACAGAAGGGTGACTAAGTTTGTAGTTGCCCTCCACCCCAAAGAGTTGAACAAAGAGTGTCCTCACTGATTTCTACCGTCAGCTATCATGGAACTCTCCTTCCTGGCAACAGAACTCTGGGCTGGGGAGCCCCGTGTGGGGCCAGAGTGTTTCTCCCCAACAGAGGAAGCCTTTGCCACTGAGGTCCCCTCGTGGGGTTCGCTCTCTTTCTGTGGGCCTGGAGTCAGCCTGCCTCACATCTCTGCCCCTCCTACCAGTCTCAACGTGGCTTCCTCTAGTATTCAGATGAATTCCGAGGTTGAATGTTGCATAAATTATTTGTAATTTTGGTGAGATCCTGGGAGGCAGTTCGCACAGCACCAGTCTATTCCACCATCTTAGCTCCTCCCTTCCTGGCTGCTCCGTTGGGAGGTTTTTGATTACTGATTCATTTTCAAAGAATTCATTTTAAATTTGCATACCAGTTATTGAAATTTATATTAGAAGTAGGTGATATAAGAGGAGATTTTAATCACATATATTTGGTTGGAATAAAATGAGGTTGTTATAAAATACGTCTTTGCTTCTTTCCAGTGCCTCCACCATTCTAGGAAAATACTTCTCAAAAGAAATAATGTAAACTGAAAGAGTCACTCTGAGATTTCAAAATGGAACAATTTGCCAGTAGAATCTATTTCATTCGAATAAGAACCCAGATGTCTTAAAATAAGTAATGCATATATGTTGGATAACGATGATACATTTAACAAATCAACAGTATATTGTCTTTTTTTTCACATGCATAAAATTAACAGGATTCTTATTTAAATGCAGTTGCTAGAATGCTACAGTCAGGTAAGACACACTTAAATCCAAATGCTTCAACATCCTCTTTTTATATTAATTACGTTAATAACTTAAAACAAAGGGGCCCAGATTTTCAGAGAAGCAACTATTAAAAAGGCATTCTCCTATCAAATTTATAAGGAATGCATGTCCTTGTTATTAAAGAAGATAAATTAACCAATATAGGATAATTAAAAATAAGATAGTAATATATTATAATCATTTAATCCAGAGTTCTATCAGTAATTTCTTTTGCCTGTTTTAAATATGAATGTAATTTGCATAGTTAGCATATTTTAAAGTAAGAAAAAACATTTTTGATATTGTTAAGAACAGAAGCACCATTTTGTTGTACTTTTCTTATTTGTTTTTAACATTAAAATTGGTGAAACTATGTTCTCTGAACAATTGGTTCAATAATTTTGACGCAACTAGTGGGCCAAGCACCTTTTCAGCTCAATGTAGCTGTCAACATTCAATTTATTAAACTTTTTATGTTTTCTTTTTTTTTTTTTAGTTTTCTTTTGAACTGATTTCTTTTTAAATTTAATATACAAATGAATTCAGCAAGAAATGGTCAAAATATTTGTGTATATATTTAGATAGTAAAGTGCCATGAAAATAAACCGTCAAATGAATGGTGTGGTGTGTGTGTGTGTGTGTGTGTGTGTGTGTGTGTGTGTGTGTTCAAGAAAGATAAAAGCGAGAAAAGGGGAGAGATTAGTTAGAAGAACTAGAACACCAAGATCATAATAAACCTTAAACCATTACATGGTGAAGGAACATAAGAAGATAAAAGATGCAGCACATAATAAAGTCCTAATTTCAATGAAGTTTCATTTGTGTCAGGACCCACATTTATTGTGCATAATCATAAACTGGTTATTTAGCATTGTTTTATTGTTTCCAAAGATAATCCTGCAATAAACTAGGTATTGGATTGGATTGACAGTTGTAATATAATTATTCAAGGTTACAGGAGAAGTTCAGTTATCATTATTTTTGCCCATTACTCATTCACTTACCATCTTAAATGGCCCAACAACTTTTCTTCTTATTTATAAACATGCAGCAGAAGACAAATGAACTAACATTTGGGGCTGGCTAACATTTCCTAGATTTCCTAGGCCTCGAACTCTCATTTTTCTTCTACATACGTATGAATCAAAATAAAGCAGGTCATAGACTGAAGAGTTAATTCTGACAGTGATACATATTTATGTTTTCATTGAAGAAAAGTCTACATAAGGGACATTTCTTTCCTGTTTAGTGATTATGCAATGATTTTCAGGCAGCTGATAGGAGGAATCCAAAGTTAGGTGATTTTAACTCTTGATTAGAAAGGATTTATGTCTTCAAAGTGAAAATCAACGCAATCAATAATTATGTTTTCCTTGTATAATATTTAAACCATGTGCTCTGATTTCAGTCCAAACTATAAGTGAAAGAAGGCAAGCTCATCCATCTATGTGACATATTTGAAACCAGATAGACATTATGATTCCATCATTGCTTATATTCTGTTCTCCTTTACTAACATTTAAAGTATTTTGTTTTAGAGTAGTTTCTTGCATTTTGACTATTTTCCACAAATGGACTATGATATACATGAGGACAGAGTGCATACCCTATATCTACTTAGCTACCGTTTTCTAGAGCTTCACCATAAGAAAATTATAATACCAGGGCTATACATTTTCAGTAAGTATTATTGGCATATTTTAGTAGTTAAAAAACCCATACAGTCATCTGAGTATATCTTATCATTACACCAAACAAATAAAAAATTTACATGTTTCATTTGATTATGAACTTCTAGAATACAAAGCATTACCTCTTCAACAATTCAGTTTTCCAGCCACAAGTAATTATTTGGTCAATGAATCTAGAGAGGGCATAGAAATGACTATCAGGAAACTAGCCTCACTGTTGTCTTTAAAAGAGTAGTTTTATAGATAAAGAACATTTCTTTATCAGAGATTGGTCTATTTTTCAGTGAACACAAAGCAAGGGCTGATGTGCAAAGTTTGTTTCAACAAGTAAAAAATTATTTTTAAATTGGTTTTAACAATATCTTATAAATATTTAAATCTCCCAACAATTATTGGCTATTTTATTATTGCTTTAACAATGTTTATTATTCTTTTTTAATTGTCTGAGGATTCATGTGGTTCTTAGGAAGTTGACGTCATCCACCTCTTGAAGGGGAGATCACAAAGTAGTGTTAGATCATGAGTGCATTGCTTCTTTCTGGATACAGTGATCTAAGCAGATTTGCTCCAAGTACTTCATGCCTCTTTCCATGTAACTCTGGGACACATAGCTTACAAGGCCTTACGTAAGTTCGACCTTTGTTAATTTTTTGACCTCATCACCTATCACTCTCTCTGGCTCATTCCATTCCAGGTACACTGATCTCCTTGCTGTCATGAATAAGGCAGTCACATTTCTGTCTTAATGGTGTTTGTACGGGTTGTTTCCGTTGCCTAGAATACTCTTCCCACAGATACTGCAAAGCTGACCTCCTCACTACTTCGTTTTTATTAAAATTTACCTTCTCAATGAAGTTTACCCTGAAGACACCATTTAAAGAATCAACCTACCTCAGCACTCCCAACCACTGAGAGTTTTGTGTTATAAAATTATAGATAAAATGCTTTATTTCTCTCACACTGCTCTAATGCTGTATAAATCACATGATATTGAACAAATACTGGTTGGATTATTTTATGGATACAGAAAACCCCAGTAAAATTCATGAAACATTTAGCAATTCAAGCTAAGAAAATGAATGTAAATAAGAACATATCAGAAAGTCAGTTTTTATATAGGTATAAATGTGATTAACACACAAACATATACACAATGTGAAACATTTTAAGTTGTATTTTATAAAAGTGTCTCAGAATCTGAGAGTGGAAAAAAGCACAAATAAATGGCTTAGCAGGTTGGGTACTAGGCCTTCAGTCTCTGTCCAGTTGGGAAGGTAGAGGGTAGAGGGATGGTATACTACTAATACATTACTTAGAAATTTGAAAGAAAAGTGTTTATAGTATAGGTATTAGATATATAATCAACTGTTACATTCTGAAGTGAATAATAATTGCTCTGGCTCACTTCAACATTAAAATATCATAGCGTATTTTGTTTACACTTAGGGACAAAATATTCTTAGATACCCTATTATACTTAGTTGTATAGCCAAAAATATGAAAATAAGAGCTTAGTTTTATAATGCATTGAAGTTAATACTATCTTTACACTTCCTAAATCATTTACCCAATAGCAAGTTTTCCACATTGCAGCAGAGCAATACTAACACCAGAGAGGAAAAATAGAAGAAAACTGTCAATGATGCTTTCTGACCATTTGAAAATACAAAATCTAGTCTCTCAAAGGCATGATATCTTGCCCTGTATGATATATTCCATAAAGCAATGATTAAGTGGATGATTTACCAATGAATCATAGCAAATTGAAAGGTTTCTTCTTTTTAAAATAATGGAAATTTTTGTCCACGTAAAATTATGTTTACTTATTCATGCTCACATATACCAAAAAATTGTGTGTGTGTGTGTGTGTGTGTGTGTGTACGCATGTGTGTGTGTGATTTTCTGCCTTTTTTTCAAGGTATCTTGATAAGGAGTCAATTTTTCTATGACAAATATGCACTTTATCTTGGTAACATGTAATGGCATAAATAACTTATCTTTGCAATAGATAACTATTTGAAATGCTCCTCAGTAGAAAAATGTAGTCTCACTTGGATGTGAATTTGGACAACAGTGTGGAAACTGTGTGCTCAACTCTTTTCATCTTCATCATTTACTCATAGTTTGAACAATTAAGCTGACATTTTGTATAAAAATCTATCCTATAAAATTATAGGAATCTTTCATTTAGAGATTTAAAAAGTACTTTCAGTCCCTGACATTTTTTTTTCAACCTCAGGGACAGTTGCTTTTTTGACAATTTGTAGCTACAACATTTATACTCATTACAAAGCAGATGGAAATCATTTACTCACAAAAAGAACACAAAACTTTAAATGACAACCCTTACCTTCTATGTTATTATTATAACTGTATTATTATTATTATTATTATTATTATTATTATTATTATTTTAAGAGAAACAGCAGACTTGAATAAGACTACAAATGACAGACTATCTCTCAGTTTCCAGTTAACCTGATTAAATAAGAACACAATTTGTCCTTACCCACTCCCAGTAGCCTTACTGGAGCTAATACAACAGATGTTTGTCATCCAGATAGTCACAAGATTGTGTTTCACTGTGGTGAACATACTTTGGAAACAAGCTAATGAGGTGATCTGCAACAAACATACTTGTTCCCCTTTGGCTGATATTTCTTTGCTGATGTCATTTATCCTTCATTGTTAGTTCAATGAAAATAAGCAGTTACTGCTTTCCCAGTATTGTACATTCAGAAATAATTAGTGTGTAATGCCATATATATGTGTGTGTGTGTGTGTGTGTGTGTGTATACATTTGTTTTTGTTGATGCGCTCAAGTTCAAGTGATGAGCTTTATATCTGTGGTAATTTTTTTTAAATGAGGGTATGAACCTTATGAAGACCCAAGCTCATTGCCGTGTTTCCCCGAAAATAAGACTGGGTATTATATTCATTTTTACTCCACGAGACACATTAGAGCTTATGTTCAGGGGATGTCATGCTGAAAAATCATACTAGGGCTTATTTTCATGCTAGGACTTATTTCGGGGAAATATGGTGTAAGAAGCACTAGTGTAAGTAGACTATGTTCTTAATGGAACACTCTCTGTATTTATATGAAAAGAGCATTTGGGTTAACCCTGGAGTTTATGAACCATCTAATGTGATTGCCATTATCTACATAATAAGGGACCAGAAATACTTATCTCCACTATGTGGTAAGGATGTCCAATGACCAGCCTTATGTTTACCTATTTAAGTGAAGAAAAACCACAGTCCCAAGTGCTGCCAGTAACTTGCTCTAAACTAAAGCTTTTTCTTAATGAAGCACTAATTTTAAAATAATTATAAAAATGCAAGAGGATATTTCTTTCAGAGTAATAAGTGTCCAGAGAGTTCATGATGTTAGGATCAATTCTATGCTTAAAAGTTAATTCTATTATAAAATTGGTTGAAATGTTTTTTATTTTTATTTTTAAATTCTGTCCTGGTATCTACAAAGTTTTGCATTTCAGATAACCTTATTCATTTGCATCCTGTCAATCTCTACCTTTTCTGGGAAACATCCAGCCTCACAGGTAAACCTTGAAAAAGGTGGTTAAAAAGAGAAGGTTATTTCCATGTCTTGGTCACCATAGACAAAGTGTCCTTCTATAGATAACTGAATAAATAAGATGTGGTATATTAATATATACATAATGAAATACTACTGTGCTATAAGAAAAGATGAAATAGTACCATTTGCAACAAAATGGATGGATATTGAGATAATTATGCTAAGCAAAATAAGTTGGACAGAAAAAATCGGGAACCATAGGACTTCACTGATATGTGGGATATAAAACTGAAAGCAACAAAGAAACAAGACAAAAAAAAGAAAAAAAAACTCATAGACACAGACAATAGTTCAGTGGTTACCAAAGGGTAAGGAGGGAGGGGGGATAGTAGAAGAGGGTAAAGGGGGTCAAATATGTGGTGATGGAAGGAGAACTGACTCTGGCTGGTGAACACACAATGTGATATGTGATATATAGATGATGTATTACAGAATTGCACACTTGAAAGCCATGTAATTTTACTATCCGTGGTCACCCCAATACATTTTAATTAATAAAAAGAAAGTGCAGGATTTAGATTTATGGAGAGAGAGAGAGAGAGAGAGAGAGAGAGAGAGAGAGAGAGAGAGAGAGAGAGAGACAGAGAGACAGAGAGACAGAGAGACAGAGACAGAGACAGAGAGACAGACAGAGAGAGACAGAGAGAGACAGAGAGAGAGAGAAGGTTAAGATCCTTCTTTGAAAAGTTAAACAGGCTGAATTAAGTAAAGCCATTAAATACAGAAAATTTATCACTCTGCTTCCTAAATTTTGTATTTAATGGATTAACACAAAATTAACCCTTTCACTGCTATGGTTGGATATAGCCGAATGAATATATCTGAAGTTTTTATACATAAAATAATGTTATTTATATACAAAGCACCTCAAATTGTTATTGTTAAATGCATAAAATAGTCAAAATATTAACTTTTTTGAGGATTTCTGACACATTTTGGAATAAACAAATCTTGAAATCAATTAATGCAGTGAAAGTGTTAAAAAAAATGATAAGGACAGTATTCCTAAGGTGTTTTGTTGGTGGTGATATTTTCCAAGAAAGACCATTAAAACAACACAACAAAGCAATAATACTTTTGCAGTGGTTGGGACAATTATCTATAATGTCTTTCTCAAAACCACGAAAAATAAGTATACCTAAGGTAAAATTGTTCTTACTATACAAATGGCTCCTTTCCAACAATTCACTACCTGAAATTCCTCTTACAATTTCCAGAAATACCAGTAACTGTACCTTATCACAGTTCTTAATGAAATAATTTTATTACTTATAATGTAAGAATGATAGAGTCTTAGGACATCTTTCCTGCAGTTTAAACCAAACACATTCAAATTTAAACTCCGCTTCTACACCAAAAAAACACACAAATATATATATTATATTAAATATAATATATATGTGATATATGTATGTATTATATTACATATATATGTATATATATATATATTTTTTTTCTATCCCTAAATAGGTCTCTTGTGCTAGAAACCTGAAGTTACCCAGCACTCCCTCTTCCTCCTAAACCTCCAATATTTAACTGGTTGCTAAGTCCAACAAGTTTTATTTTCTTGCGTCTCTTTAATCTGTGCACTCTAGTACCTTTCTTAAGGTTCTCATCATTTCTTTCTGTCTTGGACTATGTTATAGCTGGCAAAAAATATATGATAGTGAGTTAAATTTGAATTTTAGATAGGTAATTAATCATTTTTATTATGAGCATATCTCAAAATATTGCATGAGACATACTTATAAAAAACAAACAACAAACAAACAAAACATTTCTTTAGATAAATACCCAGGAGTAGAATTGCTGAGTCATAAGGTAGCTCTATTTTTATTTTTTTAAGGAACCTCCATACTGTTTTCCATAGTGGTTATACAAATTCGCAATCATTTATCTGAAATTCAATTTAGCTGGTTATCTTAGTTTTCATTTGCTTAATCTGTCAACACAACTAAGTGCAAAAGAGTCTTTGTCTCTAGCCCGTAACCTCTGTAGTTTCCCTTTAATTCTAAGCCCTATGGTTATCTTCCTGAAACAAATTATATTATAGCAGTGCCTTACTGAAAAAGAAACTTCCTTTGTCTCCTTATTTCCTGTGAGGTTACTTCTAAATTTCATAGCTTGGCTTCTAATCAAGTTTTAACATATCCCTGGAGCCTTATCATCTACCACAGGTCCCTGGGTAACATGCATTTTATACCACACTGGACTTCTTGTCATTGCTTGAACTCATGTACAGTTTGTACATGTGAGTTTTTCGCCTAGATAATCCTTTTTTTAATTAAAATTTATTGGGGTGACAATGGTTAGTAAAATTATATAGGTTCCAAGTGTACAATTCTGTAATACATCATCTATATTATCACGTTGTGTGTTCACCACCCAGATTCAGTTCTCCTTCCATCACCATGTATTTGACCCCCTTTACCCTCTTCTATTACTCCTGCCCTTAGATAATTCTTATATAATTTAAGAAAAAAATCAAGTATTAATTATTTTCTGCATAATAATTACTTTGAATCAATGTTTTTAAATATCAATGCTCCCTGGTGGCTGTATCCGTAACTATTTCTTTTTTTTTTTTTTAATTTTATTTTATTAAATTTATTGGGGTGACAATTGTTAGTAAAATTACATAGATTTCAGGTGTACAATTCTGTATTACATCATCTATAAATCCCATTGTGTGTTCATCACCCAGAGTCAGTTCTCCTTCCTATTTCTAATGGTACTTTGTTTTGATAATTACTACACTGTACTGCAGTGATCTCTTTACAATGTTTGTCTCCCCCTCACTTAACCATGAGCTATCACAAACAAGTGAGGACCATGTTTTATTTATTTATGCTTCCCTAATACCTAGCTGAGTACCTGATATATACTACATATTCCACAAATACTGGATGAACCCACAAATATCTCCTATCCATTAATTCTTTGACATCTATAATAGAAACCTACTTTTTACTTTCTTTCCCCTGTTATTCCTACGTGGTGTGTATGAGTTCTCTTTGAAATTCTGGTTTTATGTACCAAAAATGATTTCACATAACATCTATTAAAGGCCATATCAAGTGTTTAATATTGAATTTTGCATATACAATGATAAACATAAATCCATTGGAATTTATCTAATTAAAAGCAGACCCCTTTTCTGAAGGTTTTTTACAAATGGTTTGCCTCCATCTATCTAAAATTGAGTTTATACAATATACTCATATAACTAAAAATAAATAAGTAAATAAGTGGAGAAACTCAGAGGTCTAGGGAAACTGTTAGCCAGGTTCTGGTGCTTTTTCTGGAATTTCCCTAGGAGTGACAATGCTTGGTTAGTTATTAAGATCTTATTTCCTGGAACATTTGTGACAACATGGATGGATCTTGAGAGAGTAATGCTGAGCGAAACAAGTCAGACAGAAAAAGCAGAGAACCATGTGATTTCACTGATATGTGGTATATAAACCAAAAACAACAAAAGAACAAGACAAATGAGAAACAGAAACTCACAGACACGGACAATAGTTTAGTGGTTGCCAGAGGGTAAGGGGGGTGGGGGGGGAGGTGAGGGTAAGGGGGATCAAATATATGGTGATGGAAGAACGGACTCTGGGTGATGAACATACAATGGGATTTATAGATGATGTAATACAGAATTGTACACCTGAAATCTATGTAATTTTACTAACAATTGTCACCCCAATAAATTTAATTAAAAAAAAAGATCTTATTTCTCCTCCTCAGATAATATTGAAGGGAGAAAATTAGGAGTTAGGAGCAAAAGTGTCAAAGCAGAGAAGTTCCACCGGACCGGATCTGAGTGTTTGTTTCCCCCACCCTACTTTCTACTTATACTGCCAGCCTTAGGTAAGTAAATGCATTACATACCCAGCCAATGACACTTACCATATAATAGCCTAAAAGCAGCACATTTAGTAAAACATATTCTAGTCACATTTGAACGCTATAAGGCACAAGCTTAGACCTGGAGGTAAAACAGAGAGCAAAAACCTCTGGTGAGGCCCCAGGAAAATGAGACAACATATTTAGTTTTTAATGGCCATGGGAGAAGCAACAGGTCATTTAGAGACTGAACTGCCCCAGAAATTGTTGGCCATCATAAAAAGTTTATATATTTAATAATTGACATAAGTATCTATGTGTATTTTCCATTAACTAAAATATATCTATAACTTTATACTTTTACCACTAATATTGTGAAGATGAAAGACGCCACACCCTTGCTTATCTCAGGTAACCTATAACCTGCTCTCAAGTACAGACACAAGAAGCCAATAAAAAAATAATATCCCATGAGTTTTTGTTTCTTTATTTGTTTGTCTTGTTCCTTTGTTGCTTTCAGTTTTATATCCCACATATCAGTGAAATCATATGGTTCTCAACTTTTTCTGTGTGATGTATTTCACTTAGCATAATAATCTGAAGATCCATCCATTTTGTCACAAATGGCACTATTTCATCTTTTCTTATGGCAGAGTAGTATTCCATTGTGTATAACCATTGTCACCCTAATACATTTTAATTAAAAAATATCCCATGAATCTAAACGATTATGGAATTGAAGGAAGAGTGCACCGATGTGGCTGTTACCTTTCTGTCGTATTTTTTTGATGGCTATTTGAGTTAGCAACATTCAGTGTCTCAATTTACCAATCTTTTTGCAGTCAGGTCAAACACATTAAATTATCAACATTTTTCCCCTGATTGTTTTGATAATTTATGGACACTATGAAGGATTTACACAATGGTTGTAACCAGATGTTATACCAGTCAATATACATGGAGGCCCATTACATAAAATCTCAAGAAATCCCTACACAGATGTCAATAGCACTGAGTAATGAGGAACATATATTTTATGTAAATAATTTTTAAGTCTATTTACCATTTGTACGTCCTCTATGGAGAAATGTCTCTTAAAGTCTTCCGCCCATTTTTCTTTTTCTTTTTTTTTTTTTTTTTTTAATTGGGTTGTTTGTTTTTTTGTTGTTGAGTTGCATGAGTTCCTTGTATATTCTGGATATTAGGATCTTATCGAAGGCACTGTATGCAAAAATCTTCTCCCATTCAGTTGGTGGTCTTTTTAATTTGTCGATGGTTTCTTTTGCTGTGCAGAAGCTTTTAAGTTTCATACAGTCCCATTCGTTTATTTTAGCTTTTAATTCCATTGCCTTTGGAGTGAAATTCATAAAATGCTCTTTGAACCCAAGGTCCAAAAGTTTAGTACCAATGTTTTCTTCTATGCAGTTTATTGTGTCAGGTCTTATGCTTAAGTCTTTGATCCATTTTGAATTAACTTTGGTACATGGTGACAAATAGCAGTCCAGTTTCATTCTTTTGCACATGGCTATCCAATTCTCCCAGCACCATTCATTGAAGAGTCTGTCTTTCCTTCATTGTATGTTTTTGGCTTCTTTGTCAAAAATTATCTGCCCATATTTATGTGGTTTTATTTCTGGGTTCTCAATTCTATTCCATTGGTCTATGTGTCTGTTTTTCTGCCAATACCATGCTGTTTTGATTATTGTAGCCCTGTAGTACAAGCCAAAGTCAGGAAATGTCATACCTCGATTATTGTTCTTTTTTCTTAAGATTGCTTTGGCTATTTGGGGTCTTTTGTGGTTCCAAACAAATCTGATGATTTTTCGTTCTATTTCTTCAAAATATGCCATTGGGATTTTGATGGGGATTGCATTGAATCTGTATATTGCTTTGGGAAATATGGCCACTTTAACAATGTTTATTATTCCAATCCATGAGCACGGAATGTCTTCCCATTTCTTTGTGTCTTCTTCAATTTCTTTCAAAAATGTCTTACAGTTTTCAGCATATAGGTCTTTCACATCCTTGGTTAAGTTTATTCCTAGGTATTTTATTCTTTTTGCTGCTATTGCAAAAGGAATTTTTTTTTGTATTTCTTTTTCTGAGATGTCATTGTTAGTATATAGGAAGGCAATGGACTTTTGTGCGTTGATTTTGTAGCCGGCAACTTTACTGTATTCGTTGATTGTTTCTAATAGCTTTTTGGTGGAGTCTTTAGGGTTTTCTATATATATAGCATCATGTCATCTGCAAAGAGTGATAATTTAACTTCTTCATTCCCAATTTGGATGCCTTTTTTTTCTTTATCTTGCCTGATTGCTCTGGCAAGGACTTCCAACACTATATTGAAAAGCAGAGGTGATAGAGGACATCCCTGTCGTGTTCCGGAACGTAGAGCAAAGGGCTTCAGTTTTCTCCATTAATTATGAGATTAGCAGAGGGCTTGTCATATATGGCCTTTATTATGTTAAGGTATTTTCCTTCTATACGCATTTTATTAAGTGTTTTAATCATAAATGGATGTTGTATCTTGTCAAATGCTTTTTCTGCATCAATTGATATAATCATATGATTTTTGTCCTTTATTTTGTTTATGTGATGTATCACATTGATGGATTTGCGTATGTTGAACCATCTTTGTGCCCCGGGGATGAACCCCACTTGGTCGTGATGAATAATCTTTTTAATGCATTGTTGTATTCGATTTGCTTGAATTATATTTAGGATTTTTGCATCGGTATTCATCAGAGATATTGGTCTGTAGTTTTCTTTTTTTGTGCTGTCCTTACCAGGTTTTGGTATCAGGGTAATGTTGCCCTCATAAAATGAGTTAGGGAGTACTGTCTCTTCTTCAATTTTTTGGAAGAGTTTGTGCAGAATTGGTATTAGATCCTCTTTGAAGTTTTGGTAGAATTCACTAGTGAAGCCATCTGGTCCCGGACTTTTGCTTTTGGGAAGGTTTTGGATGACTGATTCAATTTGTTACTGGTGATCAGTCTGTTTAGATTTTCCAGTTCTTCATGGTTCAGCCTTGGAAGGCTATATGTTTCTCAGAACTTGTCCATTTCTTCTAGGTTGTTGAATTTGGTGGCATATAGTCCTTCATAGTATTCTTGTGATCCTTTGTATTTCTGTGGTGTCCGTGATAACTTCCCCTTTTACGTTTCTGATTTTGTTAATCAGTGTCTTCCCTTTTTTTATCTCAGTAAGTCTAGACAAGGGTTTGTCAGTTTTGTTAATCTTTTCAAAGAACCAGCTTTTTGTCACATTAATTTTTTCTATTGTCTTTTTGTTCTCTATTTCATTTAGCTCTGCTCTAATTTTTGTTATTTCCTTTCTTCTGCTGACCTTGGGTTTTACTTGTTCTTCTTTTTCTAGTTCTTTTTTTTTTTTTTTTTATTAAATTTATTGGGGTGACAATTGTTAGTAAAATTACATAGATTTCAGGTGTACAATTCTGTATTACATCATCTATATATCCCATTGTGTGTTCATCACCCAGAGTCAGTTCTCCTTCCTTCACCATATATTCGATCCCCCTTACCCTCATCTCCCACCCCCCCAACCCCCGCCCCCGTTACCCTCTGGCAACCACTAAACTATTGTCTGTGTCTATAAGTTTCTGTTTCTCATTTGTTTGTCTTGTTCTTTTGTTGTTTTTGGTTTATATACCACATATCAGTGAAATCACATGGTTCTCTGCTTTTTCTGTCTGACTTATTTCGCTCAGCATTACTCTCTCAAGATCCATCCATGTTGTCACAAATGTTCCTATATCATCTTTTCTTACTGCCGAATAGTATTCCATTGTGTATATATACCACAACTTCTTTATCCATTCATCTATCGAAGGACATTTTGGTTGTTTCCATGTCTTGGCCACCGTAAACAAAGCGGCAATGAACATTGGAGCACATGTGTCTTTATCTCTAAATGTTTTCAGATTTTTTGGGTAGATTCCCAGAAGAGGGATTGCTGGGTCATATGGCAATTCTATTCGTAATTCTTTGAGGAACCTCCACACTGCCTTCCATAACGGCTGCACCAGTCTGCATTCCCACCAACAGTGTATGAGGGTTCCTTTTTCTCCACAGCCTCTCCAACATTTGTTATTATTTGTCTTGTTGATGATAGCCATTCTGACTGGGGTGAGGTGATATCTCATTGTGGTTTTGATTTGCATTTCTCTGATGATTAGTGATGTTGAGCATTTTTTCATATGTCTATTTGCCATTTGTATGTCCTCTTTGGAGAAATGTCTCTTCAAGTCCTCTGCCCATTTTTCAATTGGGTTGTTTGTTTTGTTGTTGTTGAGTTGCATGAGTTCCTTGTATATTCTGGATACTAGCCCCTTATCGGAGGCACTGTTTGCAAAAATCTTCTCCCATTCAGTTGGTGGCCTCTTTATTTTGTCAATGGTTTCTTTTGCTGTGCAGAAGCTTTTAAGTTTCATGTAGTCCCATTCGTTTATTTTAGCTTTTACTTCCATTGCCTTTGGAGTCAAGTTCATAAAATGCTCTTTGAACCCAAGGTCCATAAGTTTAGTACCTATGTTTTCTTCTATGCAGTTTATTGTGTCAGGTCTTATGCTTAAGTCTTTGATCCATTTTGAATTAACTTTGGTACATGGTGACAAATAGCAGTCCAGTTTCATTCTTTTGCACGTGGCTATTCAATTCTCCCAGCACCATTTATTGAAGAGGCTGTCTTTGCTCCATTGTATGTTTTTAGCTTCTTTGTCAAAAATTATCTGTCCATATTTATGTGGTTTTATTTCTGCGTTCTCAATTCTATTCCATGGGTCTATATGTCTGTTCTTCTGCCAATACCATGCTGTTTTGATTATTGTAGCCCTGTAGTACAAGCCAAAGTCAGGAAGTGTGATACCTCCATTATAGTTCTTTTTCCTTAAGATTGCTTTGGCTATTCGGGGTTTTTTGTGGTTCCAAACAAACCTGATGATTTTTTGTTCTGTTTCTTTAAAATATGCCATTGGGGTTTTGATGGGGATTGCATTGAATCTGTATATTGCTTTGGGTAATATGGCCATTTTAACTATGTTGATTCTTCCAATCCATGAGCACGGAATATCTTTCCATTTCTTTGTGTCTTCTTCTATTTATTTAAAAATGTCTTATAGTTTTCAGCATATAGGTCTTTCATTCACATCCTTGGTTAAGTTTATTCCTAGGTATTTTATTCTTTTTGCTGCTCTTGCAAAAGGAATTTTTTTTTTTATTTCTTTTTCTGAGATTTCATTGTTAGTATATAGGAAGGCAATGGACTTTTGTGCGTTGATTTTGTAGCCGGCAACTTTACTGTATTCGTTGATTGTTTCTAATAGCTTTTTGGTGGAGTCTTTAGGGTTTTTTATATATAACATCATGTCATCTGCAAAGAGTGATAATTCAACTTCTTCATTCCCAATTTGGATGCCTTTTATTTCTTTCTCTTCCCTGATTGCTCTGGCAAGGACTTCCAACACTATGTTGAAAAGCAGAGGTGATAGGGGACATCCCTGTCATGTTCCTGAACGTAGAGCAAAGGGCTTCAGTTTTTCTCCATTAATTATGAGATTAGCAGAGGGCTTGTCATATATGGCCTTTATTATGTTAAGGTATTTTTCCTTCTGTACCTATTTTATAAAGTGTTTTAATCATAAATGGATGTTGTATCTTGTCAAATGCTTTTTCTGCATCAATTGATATAATCATATAATTTTTGTCCTTTATTTTGTTTATGTGATGTATCACATTGATGGATTTGCGTATGTTGAACCATCCTTGTGCCCCGGGGATGAACCCCACTTGGTCGTGATGAATAATCTTTTTAATGCATTGTTGTATTCGATTTGCTTGAATTATATTTAGGATTTTTGCATCGGTATTCATCAGAGATATTGGTCTGTAGTTTTCTTTTTTTGTGCTGTCCTTACCAGGTTTTGGTATCAGGGTAATGTTGGCCTCATAAAATGAGTTAGGGAGTACTGTCTCTTCTTCAATTTTTTGGAAGAGTTTGTGCAGAATTGGTATTAGATCCTCTTTGAAGGTTTGGTAGAATTCACTAGTGAAGCCATCTGGTCCCGGACTTTTGCTTTTGGGAAGGTTTTGGATGACTGATTCAATTTCCTTACTGGTCATCGGTCTGTTTAGATTTTCCAGTTCTTCATGGTTCAGCCTTGGAAGGCTATATGTTTCTAAGAACTTGTCCATTTCTTCTAGGTTGTTGAATTTGGTGGCATATAGTCCTTCATAGTATTCTTGGATGATCCTTTGTATTTCTGTGGTGTCCGTGATAACTTCCCCTTTTACGTTTCTGATTTTGTTAATCAGTGTCTTCTCTCTTTTTATCTTAGTGAGTCTAGCCAAGGGTTGGTCAATTTTGTTAATCTTTTCAAAGAACCAGCTCTTTGTCATATTAATTTTTTCTATTGTCTTTTTGTTCTCTATTTCATTTAGTTCTGCTCTAATTGTTTTTTTTTTAATTAAATTTATTGGGGTGACAATTGTTAGTAAAATTACATAGATTTCAGGTGTACAATTCTGTATTACATCATCTATAAATCCCATTGTATGTTCATCACCCAGAGTCAGTTCTTCCATCACCATATATTCGATCCCCCTTACCTTCACCTCCCCCCCCACCCCCCTTACCCTCTGGTAACCACTAAACTATTGTCCGTGTCTATGAGTTTCTGTTTCTCATTTGTTTGTCTTGTTCTTTTGTTGTTTTTGGTTTATATACCACATATCAGTGAAATCACATGGTTCTCTGCTTTTTCTGTCTGACTTGTTTCGCTCAGCATTACTCTCTCAAGATCCATCCATGTTGTCACAAATGTTCCTATATCATCTTTTCTCACTGCCGAATAGTATTCCATTGTGTATATGTACCACATCTTCTTTATCCATTCATCTATCGAAGGACATTTTGGTTGTTTCCATGTCTTGGCCACCGTAAACAAAGCTGCAATGAACATTGGAGCACACGTGTCTTTATCTCTAAATGTTTTCAGATTTTTTGGGTAGATACCCAGGAGAGGGATTGCTGGGTCATACGGCAATTCTATTCGTAATTCTTTGAGGAACCTCCACACTGCCTTCCATAACGGCTGCACCAGTCTGAATTCCCACCACCAGTGTATGAGTGTTCCTTTTTCTCCACAACCTCTCCAACATTTGTTACTATTTGTCTTGTTGATGATAGCCATTCTGACTGGGGTGAGGTGATATCTCATTGTGGTTTTGATTTGCATTTCTCTGATGATTAGTGATGTTGAGCATTTTTTCATATGTTTATTTGCCATTTCTATGTCCTCTTTGGAGAAATGTCTCTTCAAGTCCTCTGCCCATTTTTCAATTGGGTTGTTTGTTTTTTTGTTGTTGAGTTGCACGAGTTCCTTGTATATTCTGGATACTAGCCCCTTATCGGAGGCACTGTTAGCAAAAATCTTCTCCCATTCAGTTGGTGGCCTCTTTATTTTGTCAATGGTTTCTTTTGCTGTGCAGAAGCTTTTAAGTTTCATATAGTCCCATTCGTTTATTTTAGCTTTTACTTCCATTGCCTTTGGAGTCAAGTTCATAAAATGCTCTTTGAACCCAAGGTCCATAAGTTTAGTACCTATGTTTTCTTCTATGCAGTTTATTGTGTCAGCTCTTATGCTTAAGTCTTTGATCCATTTTGAATTATCTTTGGTACATGGTGACAAATAGCAGTCCAGTTTCATTCTTTTGCACGTGGCTATCCAATTCTCCCAGCACCATTTATTGAAGAGGCTGTCTTTGCTCCATTGTATGTTTTTAGCTTCTTTGTCAAAAATTATCTGCCCATATTTATGTGGTTTTATTTCTGGGTTCTCAATTCTATTCCATTGGTCTATGTCTCTGTTTTTCTGCCAATACCATGCTGTTTTGATTATTGTGGCCCTGTAGTACAGGCCAAAGTCAGGAAGTGAGATACCTCCATTATAGTTCTTTTTTCTTAAGATTGCTTTAGCTATTCGGGGTCTTTTGTGGTTCCAAACAAATCTGATGATTTTTTGTTCTATTTCTTTAAAATAAGCCATTGGGATTTTGATGGGGATTGCATTGAATCTGTATATTGCTTTGGGTAATATGGCCATTTTAACTATGTTGATTCTTCCAATCCATGAGCACGGAATGTCTTTCCATTTCTTTGTGTCTTCTTCAATTTATTTCAAAAATGTCTTATAGTTTTCAGCATATAGGTCTTTCACATCCTTGGTTAAGTTTATTCCTAGGTATTTTATTCTTTTTGCTGCAATTGCAAAAGGAATTGTTTTTTGTATTTCTTTTTCTGAGATTTCATTGTTAGTATATAGGAAGGCAATGGACTTTTGTGCGTTGATTTTGTAGCCGGCAACTTTACTGTATTCGTTGATTGTTTCTAATAGCTTTTTGGTGGAGTCTTTAGGGTTTTCTACATATAGCATCATGTCATCTGCAAAGAGTGATAATTCAACTTCTTCATTCCCAATTTGGATGCCTTTTATTTCTTTCTCTTGCCTGTTTGCTCTGGCAAGGACTTCCAACACTATGTTGAAAAGCAGAGGTGATAGGGGACATCCCTGTCGTGTTCCTGAACGTAGAGCAAAGGGCTTCAGCTTTTCTCCATTAATTATGAGATTAGCAGAGGGCTTGTCATATATGGCCTTTATTATGTTAAGGTATTTTCTTTCTATACCCATTTTATTAAGAGTTTTAATCATAAATGGATGTTGTATCTTGTCAAATGCTTTTTCTGCATCAATTGATATAATCATATGATTTTTGTCCTTTATTTTGTTTATGTGATGTATCACATTGATGGATTTGCGGATGTTGAACCATCCTTGTGCCCCGGGGATGAACCCCACTTGGTCGTGATGAATAATCTTTTTAATGCATTGTTGTATTCGATTTGCTTGAATTATATTTAGGATTTTTGCATCGGTATTCATTAGAGATATTGGTCTGTAGTTTTCTTTTTTTGTGCTGTCCTTACCAGGTTTTGGTATCAGGGTAATGTTGGCCTCATAAAATGAGTTAGGGAGTACTGTCTCTTCTTCAATTTTTTGGAAGAGTTTGTGCAGAATTGGTATTAGATCCTCTTTGAAGGTTTGGTAGAATTCACTAGTGAAGCCATCTGGTCCCGGACTTTTGCTTTTGGGAAGGTTTTGGATGACTGATTCAATTTCCTTACTGGTCATCGGTCTGTTTAGATTTTCCAGTTCTTCATGGTTCAGCCTTGGAAGGCTATATGTTTCTAAGAACTTGTCCATTTCTTATAGGTTGTTGAATTTGGTGGCATATAGTCCTTCATAGTATTCTTGGATGATCCTTTGTATTTCTGTGGTGTCCGTGATAACTTCCCCTTTTACGTTTCTGATTTTGTTAATCAGTGTCTTCTCTCTTTTTATCTTAGTAACTCTAGCCAAGGGTTTGTCAATTTTGTTAATCTTTTCAAAGAACCAGCTCTTTGTCATATTAATTTTTTCTATTGTCTTTTTGTTCTCTATTTCATTTAGTTCTGCTCTAATTTTTGTTATTTCCTTTCTTCTGCTGACCTTGGGTTTTACTTGTTCTTCTTTTTCTAGTTCTTTAAGGTGTAACATGAGGTTATTTATTTGGGAGTTTTCTTGTTTCTTGAGATAGGCCTGTAATGAGATAAATTTCCCTCTTAAAACTGCTTTCGCTGTATCCCAGAAATTTTGGTAGGATGTATTTTCATTGTCATTTGTTTCTATGTATCTTTTGATCTCTCCTCTAATTTCTTCTTTGACCCAGTCCTTCTTTAAAAGTATGTTGTTTAATCTCCATGTATTTGTGTTTTTTCCCGTTTTCTTTTTACAGTTGATATCCAATTTCAAAGCCTTGTGATCAGAGAATATGCATGGTAAGGTTTCAATCTTCTTAAATTTGTTGAGTCTGATTTTATGTCCCAATATATGGTCTATCCTTGAGAATGTTCCGTGTACACCAGAAAAGAATGTATAGTCTGATGTTTTAGGATGAAGTGCTCTATAAATGTCAATTATGTCCATTTCATCTAATGTGTCATTTAGGGCTACTATTTCGTTATTTATTTTCTGTTTGGATGATCTATCCATAGCTGTCAATGATGTATTTAAGTCCCGTAGTATAATTGTGTTTTGGTCAATTTCTCCCTTTTGTTCTGTTAGTAGTTGCTTGGTGTATTTCGGTGCTCCCTGATTGGGGGCATACATATTGATGACTGTTATGTCTTATTGTTGTACAGTCTCCTTCACCATTTTGAAATGTCCATCTTTCTCTCTTGTTATCTTTTTCACCTTGAAGTCTGTTTCATCTGATATCATCATGGCTACACCTGATTTTCTCTGGGCACCATATGCTTGGAGTGTCAATTTCCACCCTTTCACTTTGAGTCTATTCTTGTCCTTGTAGCTGAGATGTGTCTCTTGGAGACAGCATATGGTTGGGTTTAGTTTTTTGATCCAATCTGCTACTCTGTGCCTTTTTATTAGTGAGTTCAGTCCATTTACATTTAGGGTGATTATTGATATGTGAGGATTTCCTGTCATTCTATCCTTAGTTTTCTGGTAATGTTGTGTCTCCATTGTTTCTTTGCCTTTTTGTTGTTGTCTATTATTTCTGTGTGGTGGTATTCTATGATGTTTCCCTCTGTTTCTTCTTTTATTTCAGTATATATTTCAATTCTGGATTTATTTTGAGTGGTTACCCTTAAGTTTATGTAAAAGAAAGTTTGATATTTAGAGTATTCCATTTTCTTCAGCACGCTTACGTTCTCCATTCCCATATTCCGGTTCAGGCCTTACTCTCCCCTTTTTGAGTTGTGGTTGCCACAAATTGTCCCTGTTGATGGTGGTCGAATAGCCTCCTTTAGTATTTCTTGTAGTGCAGGTCGTGTATTAGAAAATTCCCTCAGCTTCTGTATGTCTGGAAAGGTCTTTATTCCTCCTTCATATCTAAAGGATATCTTTGCTGGATATATTATTCTTGGCTCATGGTTTCTCTCTTTCAATAGTTTGAATATTTGGTTCCACTCTTTCCTGGCTTGTAGAGTTTCTGCTGAAAAATCTGATGATAATCTAATGGGCTTTCCTTTGTAAGTTACCATCTTCTTTTCCCTGGCTGCCTTGAGGATTCTTTCTTTGTCGTTGATTTTAGACAGCTTCAATACAATGTGCCTTGGAGAAGGTCTGTTGGGATTGAGGTAACTAGGTGTTCTATTTGCCTCTTCGATTCAAGGGTCCAGTTCTGTCCACAAATTTGGAAGTTCTCATCGACAATTTGTTTGAATATATTCTCTGTTCCCTTCTCTCTTTCTTCTCCTTCTGGTATGCCCATTATTTTTATATTGCTCTTTCTAATGGAGTCAGAAAGTTCTTGTAGAGTTTTTTCATTTCTTTTAAGTCTCAAGTCTCTTTCTTCTTCTATTTGTGTCATTTCCAGGTTTCTATCTTCGATGTCACTGATTCTTTCCTCCATCTGGTCAACTCTACTACCTAAGCTGGTTATTTCATTCTTAATTTCTTCTATTGAGTTCTTATTCTCCAGAAATTCTATTTGGTTCTTTTTTAAGATTTCAATCTCTTTCGTAAAATGCTCATGCTGTTCTTTGATTGAGTTTCTGAGTTCCTTTAACTGCCTATCTGTGTTTTCTTGTATCTCGTTGAGTTTTTTCAGAACTGCAATCTTGAATTCTCTGTCATTAAATCACATATTTCTGTATCTTTAAGTGCCTTCTCTGGAGATTTTTCACTTTCTTTCTGAGCTTTCTTGTTCCCTTGGTTATTCATGGCGATTACTGGTTTACTATTCCTCTTCCTAGACATCTACAGGAGTGACTTCTGCAACAGGTTGATAGGAAGAGGTCTTTCTTTTGTTTTCCAGTACTTGTTGGTAGAATGTCTTATTATTTCTCCAACTGCAATTTATTTTTCTTCTCCCACACGATAGTGCTGTTTTCTCTGCACTATTCCAGCTTCTCACACAATTGGGGGATTTCCTGGGAAACGGGCTTCTCCTCTGTTAATAGTTTGTCTAGGTCACAGGGCGCACTGTCCCGGTGGGTATGCGGAAAGCTTTTGATGTTCCAAAGCTCTTCCAGCTCCTGATTTGGGGCCTGTATGTTTCAGCAGTTCTGTTTATTCCTGCAGGGATCTGCCCAGATAGGTGGGGTCAGGGGCGGGGTAAGTTGTGAGAGTTGGCCCAGAGCAATGTCAGTGACCACCACCACAGCTGGTCCTGCTTCCACAGCTCCCTCCCCTTTGCCGGAACTAGTTGGGCTGTGAATTTGTGTTTGCGGTCCACAGTTCTCAAAACAGCAAATTTTCTGTTGTTTTGATCTGACACTGCTACTGTTTCGCTTCTAGTACTGGGCAGGTGGAGGCGGGGCGAGCTCTGGGATGGTAGGGAGGGGACGGCTAGTCTCAGTGCCTAAGGCTCCGTTCTCTTCTCGGCAGTGAGGGCTTAAACCACCGTTTTCAGCCTTTTTCCCTCAGTCTTTTCTCCGAGGTCTCTGCCGTGAGCGTTGGGTTCAGCCGTGGTATATGCTGTCCCCTCAGCCCTGTGGAGCCCAGGCGGAGCCCTCACAGTCCGAGTTCTTCCCTCACTCGCAGCTGCGGTAGTTTCGGCAAGCAGCGAGCTAGGCGCACTGAGCTAGGTCTGTGTCCTGCGCCCGCACGGCTCTGTCTCCACGCACTTCTCCCTTTCTTCCTCCTTCCACTCACGCGAATCTCCCACCTGTAGGTGATTTCAGTCGGTAGTGGGTCTCTTCGTCCTCTCTGTCTGCTGTGCAGGGAATCCTTTGTGGAGTTTTTGTTGTTCGATTCTTTGTAAATTCCAGGGGAGCTTTACAGAGGTTCACCTCACGCCGCCATTTTTCCGGAACCCTGACACACTTTCTTGTATGTGACAAATCTTAAACGTTGTTTCATAATATTTCTTTCAATTCATTCTATTTTTTTTACTACTAAAAAGTTTTTAAAAATAGAACAGAAAATACTGATATATGTTAGAAACATATTAGATATTTTATTATGATACTGGCCTGCATCATAATAAATTGTTTGCCTGACAATCATTCTCCTGCTCTGTCTCCCTATCTCTCCTTCTGTCTCTACACGCATATGTGCACATGTGTATATATGCACACACACATACACAGTTTCTTTTTCCAAATATCATTATCTAGCCACCAGTTGCACATATTAGTTAAATTTTGATGAATGAGATAAGGTAAGAAGAATGCTGGGAATAACGTCTTTCACATAGTGTACATAAAACACATGGGACTCCTTGCCTTAGTTGAAGGTTACTATTAATGTGAGTAGGGAAACATTACTAATAACAAATAACTGACTTCAGTGATATAATTTCATCTGTAACCATGCCTGACAAATTGTCTCTTTTGAATGGTAAGAGGATATCGATACTCTTCAAAACATCTCTCCTCACTTTGACACAGCATGACACATATGTCTTGGTATAAACTGGGTGAAGTATCTGAACTTATGTGCAGTAAACTTCTAATTTGACTTTTAAAACATTATCAAACAAAATAAATTTATTGAGTACTAGGAACCTTGGTGGTTACGAAGAATTATAAGACATAACACCTGCCTTTTTGTAGCTTCTACTCTTTTATTACATAGAAATGTGAAATTATTCAGTTTCATCTGGAAGGCATGTTTCTACTCTTTTACTCTCCTAAGATTCATGTTAAAAGTACGCCAATAATACCAAATGCTTCAATTTTATATTTTTGAGAAAACTCAGGGTATATGTATATCTTTAGCCATCATTATATGATCACAAAAAGAATTTCGACATGGATAGTAGCATGACTGACCTGAAAGTTTCAACTAGTGGCAACCAAGAAGAATTGCTGCTTGTTGCATTTTCACTCATTTAATATTATTATAAATCAGTTCTACAATGGCCATAACACTTGGCATTTACTGATTGACCATTGTGTTACTATTTCATTTTGAATGTACATGGAAACATCCTTGCATGTGACTAGCCATGCTCTTCAGAGATATTTGCAGTGATCTTTGTCTAGAATACTTTTGAAATATGTTAAAACCTAAATCTATGCCAGATTATTTTCCAATCAAAAGTAGAAAGATGTTTAAATAAGATTGAATAAAATATTTGTTTATCTGGAGAAATACCAAAATAATGTCTTTGTCTAAGTTCTGAACGGGTGTATGCATTAGACAGAGTTCCCATAAAAATTACATAAAAATTCAAGCTTGTAAGCAGCTAAACCCTGCATTATCAGTAAATGCACAGTACAAAAATTAAATACAGCAGTCATTTTTTCACATAATGACATCTCAGTCAACAACAGATCACATATATGGCAGTGGCCCCATAGATTAAAGTGGAGCTGAAAAATTCCTATCACCTAGTGATGTCATAGCTGTTATAATGTCATATTACTGCACATTATTCACCTGTTTGTGGTGATGCTGGTGTGAACAAAGCTACTGTGCTGCCAGTCATAAAAGTGTAGCACAATTATGTACCGTACATAATACTTGATACTACTGCTAATAAAAAACTATGTTAATGGTTTATGTATTTACTATACCTTTAATAGTTATTTTAGAGTGTACTCTTTCTACTTATAAAAAATGTTTGCTGGAAAGCAGTATGCTGTGTTACATCTCATGTTTACTGCATCTTTTGATTGCATCATTTTCTCTTGTGCTTGATTTAATCTTACGTTGTTTTGCTCATCATGGAATCTAAGCATACAAAATCCACTGCTAAAATTGCCAGTAAGAAGCTATGTTGAGTGATTGACCTAGAAACAAAATTAAAAGTGATTAACACTATGATCAGTGATAGTTATTGCTTGCCAGTCAGGCGAGTCCCATTCCACCATAGCTATGATCTTGAAGAACAAGAACAAAGTGACAGAAGCTATTAATGGACCTGCTCCACAGAAGGCAACAAAGACTGGCAAATTTGAGACAGGCTTATATTAGACTTGGAGAAACTTCTAATGACCTGGATGGAAGAGCAGACACAGAAGAATATCCCTCTCAGCACTATGATGGTTATAGCCAAAACAAAAAGTTTGTGATCTTGAAAGAAAAGACTGGACCCAACAATGATGATGAATTTACTTCTACGTCTGGGTGGTTTAAACACTTCAAGAATCCTTATTCATTACATAATATAACAGAGAGTGTTGAGTCTGTGAGTGCTAATGTGAAGGCAGCTGAATAATTTTTGGAAACTCTACATAAGTTCATTATGGAGGAAAATTACTTGCCAGAGAAAACATTCAATATGGATGACCCCCGCCCCCTTCTAGAAATAGATGCCGGAAAGGACTTTCATCTGTAAGGAGGCCAAGTTAGTGTCAGATTTCAAGGCTGTTAAGGACAGGATAACAGTCTTTCTTGGGGGAAATACTGCAGGCTACAAATTGAAAGAAACCCTTTGTAACCTGGCACAGAGAGAAAAAAAGGACCCTCAAGAATACCAATATGCACACACTGCCAGCAAAGTGGAGAAGTACTCTTTGGAGAATAACATAATTTTCAAGATTTTGCTTATTGTTGATAAGCAAAATCTCCTGGATACCCTCTTTTTATTGGCGATCTTCATTCCAATATCGAAGTGCAGTTTCTCCCTCCAAACACCACCTCTTTGATCCAACCCATGGACCAATAAGTTGTAACATCTTTTTAAGGCCTGCTACCTGATGAGCACCTTTGCCCAGACTATTGCTAAATCTGAGGAAGACACTGAGAAGAAACTGATTAAATTCTGTAAGGATTGCAATAACTATGACTGCATCAAGAACCTCGCTTGGGCTTGCGGTGATGTTACCAAGAGTATATAAATGGCATCTTTAAGAAGACACTCAAAATATTCATCCATGACTTCAAAGAACTTGCAAATGATGAGGACATTGCAAAAACAATAAGGCTATGGTTGAGATGACAAACAACTTTAATCTGGGTGTGGATGAACATGACATTGAGGAGCTTAGTGGTGGTTTGAGGAACTGACTAATGAGGGGTTGTTGGAATTCGAATAGGAACACATACATACCTGAGGAAGAAGAAAGAGAAGAGCAAAATGTGAGAGAAGAAAAGGAAGAATCCATAGGAAAATTCACAGTGAAGAGTTTAGCAGAAGCTTTTGCACACCTCGTTGAGCTCTATAAGAAGTTTGAAAACACGGAACCCAACACCAAAATGTTTTCATTAATAGAGAGGAATGTTCATGGTGCAAACAAATCTTGATTGAAAAAAAGGAACTAACCAAGCAAACCACTATGGACATATTTCTGAAAACTGTGACATCTCCTCAAGAAGAGTCTCAGATGGGTCCTTCAGGAATTTGCCCAGAAGGCATTGTTATCACAGGAAATGACAGCTCCATGTGTGTTATTGCCCTTAAAGACTTTCCAGTAGGACAAGATGTGGAGGTGGAAGACAGTAATACTGATGATCTTCACCCTGTGTAGGCTTAGGCTAAACTGTGTGTTTGTGTCTTAATTTTTAATAAAAAAAATAACAATGAAAAAATTTTAATAAAAAAGCTTCTAGAATAAGGATATAAAGAAAGAAAATATTTTTATAGATGTACAATGTATTTGTGGTTTAAGCTAAATATTACTATAAATGAATCATAAAGGTTTAAAAAAATTAAGTTTATAAAGTAAAAACGTTTCACCAAGCAAAAGTTAATTTATGATTAATGAAATAAATAAAGAAAGAAATTTACAAAAAAATAAATTTATTGTAGCCTAAGTGTACAGTGTTTATAAAGTCTACAGTACTGTACAGTAATGTCCCGGGCCTTCACATTCACTCACTACTCACTCACTGACTCATCCAGAGAAATGTTCAGTCCTGCAAGCTCCCTTGATGGGTAAGTGCCTTATACTTACTTTTTGTCTTTTATATCACATTTTTACTGTACCTTTTCCATGTTTAGATATGTTTAGCTACACACATATTTACCATTATGTTACAATTACCTACAGTATTTAGTACAATAACATGCTTTATAGACTTGTTGCCTAGGAGCAATAGGTTATATCATATAGCCTAGGTGTGTATGTAGTAGACCAGACCATCTAGGTTTGTTTAAGTACTCTATGATGTTTGCATAATGACAAAATCATCAAACGATGCATTTCTCAGAATATATTCCTGTCATTAAGAGATACATAATTGTAGTAGTTGCAGCTTCTGATGTTGTTTCTAAGTTCTGGTTACATAGTTATCCAAAGAGTACCTGAGTCTATTTCTAGTGAATGCGTTGCATATTTGCTAGCACATAAAAGGGATAACTGCAAGCTTTCTTGAGAAAATCATGTATCCATGAGTAAAGAGTTTTCAATCAGTAATTTATCATAACAATACCTAAATGCTGCATTTCTTTCTAATTTTATCTGATGTAACTTGTATTTGAATCAATTATGGAATAAAAACATGCAACTTCCAATTAATTGGCTAGTTTTTCATTCCCTAATGGCAGGTATAATTATAAAATAGAACTCCACAACTCATTGCTGGTACTGTTTAGGCATAAATGGAAAAAAAAAAAAGATAAAGAAGCTCTGTTTTTGGACTTTGTAATTTTCCAAAACAAAACCAAGTCTGTAAATATATAGCAATAGGGAAATGATCTTAGCTAGTGGAAATATGAAGAGACTCAACCTCCAAGTTTCAAATTATAGCTGTTTCCAGAATAAACCAATACTCCTGATGGATCAGTGTGTTGTATATGCTATGGCAACATATTTTTTTATTGCACTAGAAACCAGTGAAGAATTTCCTGAATAATTACATAAATAAACCATGCATTTTACCTTTTTTTGTGCACATATTTAATGATATCTTGTACATGTAATTTTCAGAAATATGATTTATGACAGTTTGTATCACTACAGAGAGGTGTTTATTTGAAATATGTACTTGAAAAATATCATATAAAATGATGTTTTTGATATATATTCAGAAATGATCTGATTTTTCTAGAAAATACACACTGAATAATGTAGTTCCAATGAAATCATTCTGAGAATACTCTTAATTGAATTCTGAAGTTAAAATGATGTAACAGACTAATAAACATGAACTTATAAATTATAATTATTTTATTCTATGTTACAATGCTAAGGATCAAAGCAGTGCTGTGGGTTGACTGATGCTACATTTAAAGGGGTATAAAGCAAATCCATATTCTTTTTTTTCATTTGCATATTTTTTTAAAATTTTATTTTATTAAATTTATTGGGGTGGGTGACAATTGTTAGTAAAATTACATAGATTTCAGGTGTACAATTCTGTATTACATCATCTATAAATCCCGTTGTGTGTTCATCACCCAGAGTCAGTTCTCTTTCCATCACCATATATTCGATCCCCCTTACCCTCATCTCTCACCCCCCAACACCCGCCCCCCTTACCCTCTAGCAACCACTAAACTATTGTCTGTGTCTATGAGTTTCTGTTTCTCATTTGTTTGTCTTGTTCTTTTGTTGTTTTTGGTTTATATACCACATATCAGTGAAATCACATGGTTCTCTGCTTTTTCGGTCTGACTTGTTTCGCTCAGCATTACTCTCTCAAGATCCATCCATGTTGTCACAAATGTTCCTATATCATCTTTTCTTACTGCCGAATAGTATTCCATTGTGTATATATACCACAACTTCTTTATCCATTCATCTATCGAAGGACATTTTGGTTGTTTCCATGTCTTGGCCACCGTAAACAAAGCTGCAATGAACATTGGAGCACACATGTCTTTATATCTAAATGTTTTCAGATTTTTTGGGTAGATACCCAGGAGAGGGAATGCTGGGTCATATGGCAATTCTATTCGTAATTCTTTGAGGAACCTCCACACTGCCTTCCATAACGGCTGCACCAGTCTGCATTCCCACCAACAGTGTATGAGGGTTCCTTTTTCTCCACAGCCTCTCCAACATTTGTTATTATTTGTCTTGTTGATGATAGCCATTCTGACTGGGGTGAGGTGATATCTCATTGTGGTTTTGATTTGCATTTCTCTGATGATTAGTGATGTTGAGCATTTTTTCATATGTCTATTTGCCATTTGTATCTCCTCTTTGGAGAAATGTCTCTTGAAGTCTTCTGCCCATTTTTCAATTGGGTTGTTTGTTTTTTTGTTGTTGAGTTGCATGAGTTCCTTGTATATTCTGGATACTAGCCCCTTATCGGAGGCACTGTTTGCAAAAATCTTCTCCCATTCAGTTGGTGGCCTCTTTATTTTGTTGATGGTTTCTTTTGTTGTGCAGAAGCTTTTAAGTTTCATATAGTCCCATTCCTTTACTTTAGCTTTTAATTCCATTGCCTTTGGAGTCAAATTCATAAAATGCTCTTTGAACCCAAGGTCCAAAAGTTTAGTACCTATGCTTTCTTCTATGCAGTTTATTGTGTCAGGTCTTATGCTTAAGTGTTTGATCCATTTTGAATTAACTTTGGTACATGGTGACAAATAGCAGTCCAGTTTCATTCTTTTGCACGTGGCTATTCAATTCTCCCAGCACCATTTATTGAAGAGGCTGTCTTTGCTCCATTGTATGTTTTAGCTTCTTTGTCAAAAATTATCTGTCCTTATTTATGTGGTTTTATTTCTGGGTTCTCAATTCTATTCCATTGGTCTATGTGTCTGTTTTTCTGCCAATACCATGCTGTTTTGATTATTGTAGCCCTGTAGTACAAGCCAATATCAGGAAGTGTGATACCTCCATTATTGTTCTTTTTTCTTAAGATTGCTTTGGCTATTCAGGGTCCTTTGTGGTTCCAAACAAATCTGATGATTTTTTGTTCTATTTCTTTAAAATATGCCATTGGGATTTTGATGGGGATTGCATTGAATCTGTATATTGCTTTGGGTAATACGGCCATTTTAACTATGTTGATTATTCCAATCCATGAGCACGGAATGTCTTCCCATTTCTTTGTGTCTTCTTCAATTTCTTTCAAAAATGTCTTATACTTTTCAGCATATAGGTCTTTCACATCCTTGGTTAAGTTGATTCCTAGGTATTTTATTCTTTTTGCTGCAATTGCAAAAGGAATTGTTTTTTGTATTTCTTTTTCTGAGATTTCATTATTAGTATATAGGAAGGCAATGGACTTTTGTGCGTTGATTTTGTAGCCAGCAAATTACTGTATTCGTTGATGGTTTCTAATAGCTTTTTGGTGGAGTCTTTAGGGTTTTCTATATATAACATCATGTCATCTGCAAAGAGTTATAATTTAACTTCTTCATTCCCAATTTGGATGCCTTTTATTTCTTTCTCTTGCCTGATTGCTCTGGCAAGGACTTCCAACACTATGTTGAAAAGCAGAGGTGATAGGGGACATCCCAGTCGTGTTCCTGAATGTAGAGCAAAGGGCTTCAGGTTTTCTCCATTAATTATGAGATTAGCAGAGGGCTTGTCATATATGGCCTTTATTATGTTAAGGTATTTTCCTTCTATACGCATTTTATTAAGTGTTTTAATCATAAATGGATGTTGTATCTTGTCAAATGCTTTTTCTGCATCAATTGATATAATCATATGATTTTTGTCCTTTATTTTGTTTATGTGATGTATCACATTGATGGATTTGCGTATGTTGAACCATCCTTGTGCCCCGGGGATGAACCCCACTTGGTCGTGATGAATAATCTTTTTAATGCATTGTTGCATTCAATTTGCTAGAATTTTATTTAGGATTTTTGCATTGGTATTCATTAGAGATATTGGTCTGTAGTTTTCTTTTTTTGTGTTGTCCTTACCAGGTTTTGGTATCAGGGTAATGTTGGCCTCATAAAATGAGTTGGGGAGTACTGTCTCTTCTTCAATTTTTTGGAAGAGTTTGTGCAGAATTGGTATTAGATCCTCTTTGAAGGTTTGGTAGAATTCACTAGTGAAGCCATCTGGTCCCAGACTTTTGCTTTTGGGAAGGTTTTGGATGACTGATTCAATTTCATTTCTGGTGATCGGTCTGTTTAGATTTTCCAGTTCTTCATGGTTCAAACTTGGAATGCTATATGTTTCTCAGAACTTGTCCATTTCTTCTAGGTTGTTGAATTTGGTGGCATATAATCCTTCATAGTATTCTTGGATGATCCTTTGTATTTCTGTGGTGTCCGTGATAACTTCCCCTTTTACGTTTCTGATTTTGTTAATCAGTGTCTTCTCTCTTTTTATCTTAGTAAGTCTAGCCAAGGGTTTGTCAATTTTGTTAATCTTTTCAAAGAACCAGCTGTTTGTCATATTAATTTTTTTATTGTCTTTTTGTTCTCTATTTTATTTAGTTCTGCTCTAATTTTTGTTATTTCCTTTCTTCTGCTGACCTTGGGTTTTACTTGTTCTTCTTTTTCTAGTTCTTTAAGGTGTAACATGAGGTTATTTATTTGGGAGTTTTCTTGTTTCTTGAGATAGGCCTGTAGTGAGATAAATTTCCCTCTTAAAACTGCTTTCGCTGCATCCCAAAAATTTTGGTAGGATGTATTTTCATTGTCATTTGTTTCTATTTATCTTTTGATCTCTCCTCTAATTTCTTCTTTGACCCAGTCCTTTTTTAAAAGTATGTTATTTGGTCTCCCTGTATTTGTGTTTTTTCCCGCTTTCTTTTTACGGTTGACATCCAATTTGTTTTTTTTCTTTTTTTTTTTGGTTACTTTATTTTTTTTTAATTAAATTTATTGGGGTGACCATTGTTAGTACAATTACATAGATTTCAGGTGTACAATTCTGTATTACATCATCTGTAAATCCCATTGTGTGTTCATCACCCAGAGTCAGTTGTCCTTCCAATTTCAAAGCCTTGTGATCAGAGAATATTCATGGTATGATTTCAATCTTCTAAAATTTGTTGAGACTGATTTTATGTCCCAATATATGGTCTATCCTTGAGAATGTTCCGTGTACACTAGAAAAGAATGTATAGTGTGATGTTTTAGGATGAAGTGCTCTATAAATGTTAATTATGTCCATTTCATCTAATGTGTCATTTAGGGCTACTATTTCGTTATTTATTTTCTGGTTGGATGATCTATCCATAGCTGCCAATGATGTATTTAAGTCCCGTAGTATAATTGTGTTTTGGTCAATTTCTCCCTTTAGTTCTGTTAGTAGTTGCTTGGTGTATTTCGGTGCTCCCTGATTGGGGGCATACATATTGATGACTGTTATGTCTTCTTGTTGTACAGTCCCCTTCACCATTATGAAATGTCCATCTTTGTCTCTTGTTATCTTTTTCACCTTGAAGTCTGTTTCATCTGATATCATTATGGCTACACCTGATTTTCTCTGGGCACCATTTGCTTGGAGTGTCAATTTCCACCCTTTCACTTTGAGTCTATGCTTGTCCTTGTAGCTGAGATGTGTCTCTTGGAGACAGCATATGGTTGGGTTTAGTTTTTTGATCCAATCTGCTACTCTGTGCCTTTTCATTGGTTAGTTCAGTCCATTTACATTTAGGGTGATTATTGATATGTGAGGATTTCCTGTCATTCTATCTTTAGTTTTCTGGTAATGTTGTGTCTCCATTGTTTCTTTGCCTTTTTGTTGTTGTCTATTATTTCTGTGTGGTGGTATTCTATGATGTTTCCCTCTGTTTCTTCTTTTATTTCAGTATATATTTCAGTTCTGGATTTTTTTTGAGTTGTTACCCTTAAGTTTATGTACAAGAAAGTTTGATATTTAGAGTATTCCATTTTCTTCAGCACGCTTACTTTCTCCATTCCCATATTCCGGTTCAGGCCTTAGTCTCCCCCTTTTTGAGTTGTGGTTGCCACAAATTGTCCCTGTTGATGGTGGGCGAATAGCCTCCTTTAGTATTTCTTGTAGTGCAGGTCGTGTATTAGAAAATTCCCTCAGCTTCTGTATGTCTGGAAATGTCTTTATTCCTCCTTCATATCTAAAGAATATCTTTGCTGGATATATTATTCTTGGCTCATGATTTCTCTCTTTCAATAGTTTTAATATTTGGTACCACTCCCTCCTGGCTTGTAGAGTTTCTGCTGAAAAATCTGATGATAATCTAATGGGCTTTCCTTTGTAAGTCACCGTCTTCTTTTCCCTGGCTGCCTTGAGGATTCTTTCTTTGTCGTTGATTTTAGACAGTTTCAATACAATGTGCCTTGGAGAAGGTCTGTTGGGATTGAGGTAACTAGGTGTTCTATTTGCTTCTTGGATTCGAGGGTCCAGTTCTGTCCACAAATTTGGGAAGTTCTCATCGACAATTTGTTTGAATATATTCTCTGTTCCCTTCTCTCTTTCTTCTCCTTCTGTTATGCCCATTATTCTTATATTGCTCTTTCTGATGGAGTCAGAAAGTTCTTGTAGAGTTCTTTCATTTCTTTTAAGTCTCAAGTCTCTTTCTTCTTCTCTCTGTGTCATTTCCAGGTTTCTATCTTCGATGTCACTGACTCTTTCCTCCATCTGGTCAACTCTACTACCTAAGCTGGTTATTTCAGTCTTAATTTCTTCTATTGAGTTCTTAATCTCCAGAAATTCTATTTGGTTCTTTTTTAAGATTTCAATCTCTTTCGTAAAATGCTCATGCTGTTCTTTGATTGAGTTTCTGAGTTCATTTAACTGCCTATCTGTGTTTTCTTGCATTTCGTTGAGTTTTTTCAGAACTGCAATCTTGAATTCTCTGTCATTTAAGTCACATATTTCTGTATCTTTAAGTGCGTTTTCTGGAGATTTTTCACTTTCTTTCTGAGCTATCTTGTTGCCTTGGTTATTCATGGCGATTACTGGTTTACTATTTCTCTTCCTAGACATCTACAGGAGTGACTTCTGCAACAGGTTGATAGAAAGCGGTCTTTCTTTTGTTTGCCAGTACTTGTTGGTAGAATGTTTTATTATTACTCCAACTGCAATTTATTTTTCTTCTCCCACACGGTAGTGCTATGTTTTTTCTGAACTATTCCAAGTTCTCACACAATGGTGGGATTCCCTGGGAGACGGGCTTCTCCTCTGTTAATAGTTGGTCTAGGTCACAGGGCGCAGTGTCCCGGTGGGTATGCGGAGAGCTTTTGATGTTCCAAAGCTCTTCCAGCTCCTGATTCAGAGCCCGTATATTTCAGCAGTTCTGTTTACTCCTGCTGGGATCCGCCCAGATAGGTGGGGTCAGGGGCGGGGTGAGTTGTGAGAGGTGGCCCAGAGCAATGGCGGCGACCACTACCACAGCCGGTCCTGCTTCCACAGCTCTCTCCCCTTTGCTGGAACTAGTTGGGCTGTGAATTTGTGTTTGCGGTCCACAGTTCTCAAAACAGCAAATTTTCTGTTGTTTTGATCTGACACTGCTACTGTTTCGCTTCTAGCACTGGGCACGTGGGGGCGGGGCGAGCTCTGGGAGGAGAGGGAGGGGGCGGCTAGTCTCAGTGCCTAAGGCTCTGTTCTCTGCTCGGCAGTGCGGGCTTAAACCACCGTTTTCAGCCTTTTTCCCTCAGTCTTTTCTCCGAGGTCTCTGCCGTGAGCGTTAGGTTCAGCCGTATTATATGCTGTCCGCTCAGCTCTGTGGAGCCCTGGCAGAGCCGTAGCAGTCAGATCTCCCGCAGCTGCGGTAGTTCCTGGAAGCAGCGAGCTCGGTGCACTGAGCTAGGTTTGCGTCCTGCGCCCGTGCGGCTCCGTCTCCGCGCACTTCTCTGTTTCCTCCTCCCCCCACTCACGCGAATCTCCCACCTGTAGGTGGTTTCAGTCGGTATTGGGCCTCTTCGTCTTGCCTGTCTGCTGTGCAGGGAGTCCTTTGTGGAGTTTTTGTTGTTCGATTCTTTGTAAATTCCAGTGAAGCTTTACAGAGGCTCACCTCAAGCCGCCATTTTTCCGGAAGTCGCAAATCCGTATTCTTACAGCCCAAAATTTTTAGCATATTTGAAGGAAAGTTTTAAGCAAGTTTTGAAGGACACCAAGCATACATTGAACTTTATTCTTCTACTACTATAATTAATTTAGGTTGATCTAAGCTTAAAAATAAAGGAAATTAAAATAATAATTAAAAATACAATTCAAAAGGAAGTCACATTCTCATGGCTGCTCCTTAGTTATTCATATGACAACTTTAGAAATAAATCTTTCTGGCCCTCCAGGAACTAATTTGGAAAGTTAATACCTCATTGTTCTAAACATATTTAAACTAACTCCTTAACGTATTACATAGAGAGGAAATTCAGTGTGATATGGAACAATCTGGACTCTCATGGATCAACTTAAATAATTGAAAAGCTAATAAATCTAGTTGTTGAGTGCTTTAACCTAAGCTAGCTAGTAATCATCCTAATTCAGCTCGACACTCCTTTCTAGTTTCACTGGCTGCCCTGACTCTTTTACTTAGAACTTTATTCTGTGCTCCTTGAGGTCCTCCATTTTGTCACTGACATTATTTAATATTTAATATGTTTTCTCAGCATTTTTAAACATATTTGACTTAGTTAAAATTGGGCTTTCTACAGACATTGACACTTTTTTGGCTACATATTCCAAAGATGATTGCTGCTTCTCCTAGGACAAACAGGAAGAATTGATGTTCTCCTTATTTCCACTGATACTTGTAGACTTTCATATCTCTGAACACTTCAAGCTCTTAAAATGCCATTTCTGCCTTCTTATTGTCCAGGAAGTTCTCACTGAAGTGAGGGAGATAATGATATTTAATTGTTGCATCCAGATCCTTAGTCTTTTGATCTCTCCGAGTACTTCTCATTGTTTACTTCTCTCCCCTTGGACTATTTTTATCCGTTGGTTTCCATGACAGTGCACCACACGCTTTATTTGCCTTTGCTTGATTCCTTCTTTGTCTCAGCCATGGATTCCTCCATATGCGTCTCCCTAAAAAAATATTTTGATCTCCAAGATTCCGCCATCCTTTTCATTCTTAATGAGTTGATTCACTCCCAGCACTTCTACACCAATTCATCACAAATGTACTATAGATCTATATTTCAAACTGTACACTAAAACTTCCATCTGGATATTCCATAGAGTCTCAATCTCAACCCACTTTAACCTAAGCTAAGGTATTTATACCCTTTTTTGAATGTTACTGCTGATGTACATTTCTCAGTTGATGTCTTCTCTATCTTCCCCAAATCTCTGATTCAATATTAGGAATCCAATGAACTTCTTTTTTGAAGGTAACTCAAGGATTAACAATAAGAAAAGCAGAAAGAAAAACAAGCACATCTCCTGCCATTAGTAATACTAATACTAACACCAATACTGCTACTACTACTACTACTACTACTACTACTACTACTACTGCTACTACTACTACTACTACACATTACTGCTATAGCCCATTATGCTTCTCATCATAGCTCTTATCAAATTTTCTTGTAATTATTTATTTAGACACCGCTCCCCACATTTTACCCTAATCTCTTCAAGGCGGTAACTGAACTCTATTTCTTTTTATAATCCCAACAACCAGGTTCTCAGTCTTCTCATCTATGCAAGTTAAATGTACCTCTCTTGCATACCCAGAAATTCCTGAAAAACAAAAAAAAAGATATGTGACAGATAGTCACTACAAAAACTATAATGTGTTTCATATAAATAAAACACCATATGAGATTCATTCATCAACATATATTTTGTGAGCACCCACTGTGTACCAGTTAGTAGGCCAAGGAAATAAAGCAGCTGAACAATTAAGAGTATAGTCTCTATAGTCAGAGTGCCTCACTCTGACTTTTTATATGACTCAATAGCTGTGTTACATTGAGCAAGTTACTTCCTCTATCTTCTTCAGTTTTCACTTTGTAAAATGGGTCTGGTAACACTTATTATCTCATAGCATCAATACGAGGATCACATAAGTTAAATGTGTATGAATAATGTTATTATTACCTGATGTTTTTGTATTCCTCAATCTTAAAACTCGATTCTGACCTAAAGGAAATAAGCCCACAAAACTGAGGGCTCTTTACTATTCTTCAGTTCAGGTGTGGCCTATGCCTCCCACTGTCCCCCCAAAAAGGAGATTAATTTTAAGAGCAATATCCTCATTGATGCAAAAAGACAAATATGTTTATTCCATTTTATTTCAGGAAAGTCTATGCTGAATATGTCCCTCATTAAGAGAGACCAGCTATTGTCAATGCCAAATGAATGACTATTTCTACTACTTAAACTAAACATAATAGAGGAAAAAATAAATTGCTACTTTGTTCATTTATATTTAGAACATTACAAAATCTGGTCTTAAAGGCCTGACAGCCCATTTCTTTCTCCTTTAGGTGACTTTGTTTATCTCTGTTCTGATCCATTAGGTGCTGATTTTGCAACTTGCCTCTGCATGAAAACAAGTTATCTTGTCTAGTAAGTTTTTGAATAGTATCACATTGTTTCCTTAAGTATATAATCAACACCCACTTAGACTCATTATCAAAAGCATGGATTTATGCAGTAAATGAGGTAGGAGTCATTTTATTGCAGTGGTTATACAGCTTCAATCCCATCTTTCATAAAGATTTGAATAATTTTATACTTATTTTTCCTTACTTCTTTCCCTCCGCCTCCACTCAATCTAAGGTCATGTTAACATTAGAGGCACAAAGTTAAACTATGATGGGATCAGAGAGGAGGAACTGAGGCTGTTGTAATTGCTTTTCTTTTCAAGTTTTACATGAAGTATTTACTATATTTACATAAATGAAACATGAATATTTAGCTCAAAATATTTTAATATGGATTCTATCACCTGTCCTCACATGACTCCTATCCGTGAAACACAAGAAAAACAAATGCAAATGTAAAACATTGCATTTGTTCTCAAGTTGCTTATACTGGTTTCTTTTATAGTGATAAAAGCAATTTTCTACTTTAAAAAAAAATTCTTAATATTTAGGTTTGAAAATTCCAAGAAGTTTCACACAACACTTTAGTACCAGATACAACTGTTTTTAATTACTAACCTCACTTACTGTAAATTAAAAGTGCAATAATCTGCAAATGCTAATTTAAAAGTAGAGTTGTTTCTGAGCAAGCTGCAGATAATAATGAACAAGCAGCAGATTATCCTCAGAAGGGCAATATGTCGTACCATAAATCACAAGTTGCATATCCTCCTTTTTTTTTTGTAAAATGTAATTCCAAAATGATGTTATTAAGTTATAACATTTTAGTCATTTTCAAGCTCTCAACACGTAAAGTGCTGAATTTTAGATTACTTTTTTTATGTTCTTCCTGTGCCTAGGTTCCTTAATATGTGTAAAATTATTACATGTAAAATTATTAAAGTTGTCTTCTCCAATTTCTTCTCTACTTAGGAAGATACCACAAAAAGATGAAAGAGGTTACCATTAATCTCTGAAGGCTAAACTCAACACAGAAATGAAACAGTAGAATTCATAAACACAATACAGGTAAATTTCTGAAGGTACTTTATGTTCCTTGAGTGGTCACTAAAAAAGCACTTAACTGGAAGTATGTGACAACATAATAGTCCTCAGGCTCAACTTCTTCTCTAGATAGCTGATACTGTTTTTATTATGCTATGTAATTGAATGCCACTTGTTGTGTAATAATTTGCTTCACTTGGGTTGGGGAGTAGAGACATTTGCTCTGTAAACTGCATTAAGGAAAAAAAGTACATATTAAAGACGAGTGGCAATAAGATTCAGCAACACATTTTTAAAAAGTATCCTCAAAACCTTTCTTAAAATCAGAAGGGAATCTTTTGGTATTATTATTTTTTCTATTATAAAGGGCCCAGGGGTCTAATGAAAGGACCATCTTTCTTGATAGGGACATAGATTTTCAATGTTTTGTGTTTCATTGCTTTTATAATTCTCAAGATTTATATCTATTTATTGGGTCTTCCAACTTCTGCAATTTATAGAGCTGGAAGCATTTGAAGTCACATGAATATGAGATCACATGTTGTCACCTGTGTTGAGGCATTCATCATGCAATTGTGTCTTCTCTCATGTTAAGTCTTCCATTAATCTCTTCTCCATTCCTCTCTAACTCATACTCTGCCCATTTATCCAAACTAGAATAAATTTTGACTCTAAAATTATTTTTCCCTACATGTAGTCAGTTACCAAGTCCTGAAAAAAATACTACTTTTCCTTTTTCCTTTGCCACAGTGCAGGTGTGAGTTTTTCTTATTTTCCAACAGGATTATTAAAAATCCTCCTCACTGATATTTCTGACTTTCCATCCTTCTTTCCAATTATTACTGCAATCACCAGAGTTTTCAGCCAAAAATCTAGATTGGATAATAGTATTCTATAAACAGGATAAACAAATCAAAGCTTACAATCCAAATGTGACATAATGTATTTTAATGGCTATTCATAACCATTAAAATGAAGTATACATTTCTTAGCATAACATACAAAATATTTTGTGATTTAACTCTTACCTACATTTACAGACAATGACCATCCAGTGTCCTAAACATCCCTACATTTCAACATCCCAACCATATGGTTCAAACTTGTTAAACTATTTATGGCACACACACACACACACACACACACACACACACACGTGTGTGTGTGTGCTTCAAATAGTCTTTCATATCCCTTGCTGTTCTAATTTGCCAGGAAAAATGCTCTGGAAAGATTGTTCTAGACTAACCTAAGGGCAGTTAGTTCTCCTTTTCTTTAAGTATATCCTTATGGCACTTTACAAGTGCATTTAGTAGTATTTATGGTATTATATTATTATTATTATTATTATTATTATTATTATTATTAATTATTATTAGTAGTAGTAGTAGTATTTAGATTTAGATTATTTTCTTCTCTTCTACATCTCCCACATGTGAACTTCATACAAGTGGGGATTATACTTTATTCACTGTAATCTCAGGATTTAGCATAGTGTCAGGGATAATGCTGGCACATACTAGGAAGCCAATAAATACTTAACAGATAAATATTGCAGAAAGGAAAATAGAAAAGGAAGAATAGAAAGAAGGAAAGAAGGAAAGAAGGAAGGAAGGAAGGAAGGAAGGAAGGAAGGAAGGAAAGAACGGATAATGAACCAAGAAAGGAAATTCTAAAAAAGAGTAAGTCTGACCAAATACAGTACATACAGTACAACACTCAATGTAATAACAGATCATGTACATAATCATAAAATATGCAAAATTATTCTTTGTCAGTAATACTTGTAAACTGCAAATAAGCTATATCTTAATATGACAGAAAGGGTTCTTGCCACCTTCATCACATGTAGTGTTTCCACCATATTTTACAAATAGTAATGATTTTGGTATTACTACTACTACTACTACTACTACTACTACTACTACTACTACTAATAAACATTCATTGAGAGCTTTCACTGTGCCAGGCACTGTTTAATGCACACTGAACATATTTTCTCACTTAATTCTTACAGCTCTGTCAGTTAGCTAGTATTATTATTCTCACTTTATAGATTTAAAATAAACAGACACAGGTACCTTCACTTTACCACATATCCACAGAACTCCAGTATAATACTAGTGAATTATAGCTGAAAGAGCTGCAAGTCATATGTATTCTGAGGGGTAATTGTGGAAACTCAAAGTTAAGAGGGAAGAAATAAACAAGGACATTAGAGGAATTTGAAGTCTTTGGCACCTATAACTACAACAAACATAAAAAAAAAAAAGCCTAACTCTTTCTCAGGTTAACAGAAAACCTCACACCAAAAGCCTATTTAGCCAATACATGATGCCCAGCTTTCAAAAAAAGTTACAAGCAAACCAAGACTCCAGGAAAAACACAGTTTGAAGAGATAAAATAAAGATGATAATAGATTCAGATAAGACAGAGATGCTGAAGTTATCAGAGGGAATTAAATGACTATGACTAACATGTTAAGAGCTCTAATAGAAAAAAAAAAAAAAAAAAAAGAACCAACTAGGGAAACACAGCCAGGTATTGTAAGCAGAGACACAGAATAAAAAGGATGTCATAGAAAACAACACTATAAGTGAAAAATGTTTCTGATAGGCTAATAAGTAAATTCAGTACTACCAAGGAAATATTCAATGATCTTGGCGACAGATCTAGAAAATTCCCAAACTAAAATGCAAAGAGTAAAAGGGAAAAAAAGAAAAAACAAAACTAAGTAAAACAGGACATCATAGAATTTGTGGGTGACATTGAAACATGTAATATGGTTAATTAAAATAATCTGACTCTGGGTGGTGAACACATATTGTGATATATAGATGATGTATTATAACAATATATACTTGAAACCTATATAATTTTTCCCATTTTCACCCCAATAAATTTCATAAAAGACTCAAAAAAAGAAATAATAAAAAGAAATGAAAGAGAGAATAGTATTGAAAAAACAATAGTATAAAACTTTCCAAAATTAATGATGGAAAATTAAACTACAGATCCAAGAAACTCATATAATACTAGGCAGAAGAAATAGCAAACAAAACAAAACAAAATAAAATAAACTCATTCAGCTATATCATATTCCAACTGCAGAAATCAAGAGAGACAAAATCTTGGAAAAGCTGGGGGTATAAAAAAAAATCTATAGAAGAACAAAGATAAGAATTAAAACAGACCTCATCAGAAGCACACAAGCTAAAAGAGAACTGAATGAAATATTTAACATGTTAAAAGAAAAAATAATAACTTTACCAAACTAAACTTTGATGTCCATGAAAATTATCATTCAAAAGTGAAAGAGAAATGCCTTCTCAGACCAACTAGATTCACATATGGCAGAGATACAGACTTACACTGCAGGAAATTGTTAAAAGGTTTTCTTTAGGAAGAAAGAAAATTACATAACTCAAACTCGGATTAACGTAAATAAAAGAAAAGCATCAGAGAAGGAATAAATGAAGGTAAAATAAAATATTTTGTTTTTCTTTTCTTCAACTGATGTAAAAGACTATTGAAATAAAAATAGTAATTATGTGTCAAGTGATTATGGATGATGGAAAATCAAAATAAATGACAATAATATAATAAAGGAAGGGAGGGCGAAATGTAAATATGTTGTTATAAGTTACCTGCACTACACTTCAGGTGTAATAATAGAATTTGAAGGTGGATTACATTAGTTAATAATATGTATTGTAAACTCTAAGGCAACACTTAAAATTTTAAAATGAAATATAATTAATATGCTAGGGAAGGACATAAATGACATTATATAAAATCCTGAATTAAAAGCAAAGAAGGTACAGAAAGAGACCTCTGCCAATAAATATAAAAGAGTTACAAAAGTTGTTTGTATTAATTGAAATGAATCACTCTTACAATTAATGATATAAATATACCAACTAATAAAGAGATTTAACCAAGGAGGCAAAGTACTTGTTTAGTAAAACATGATAGCACATTTTGAAGGACATTGAAGAAGACATAAATAAAGCTTCTGCACAGCAAAAGAAACCATTGGCAAAATAAAGAGACAACCAACTGAATGGGATAAGATTTTTGCAAACAATGCCTCCGATAAGGGGCTAATATCCAAAATGTATAAGGAACTCATACAACTCAACCACACCAAAAAAAACAACAAACAAAAAAAACTCACAAAAAATTCAATTAAAAAAGTGGGGAGAGGACCTGAATAGACATTTCTCCAAAGAACACATACAAATGGCCAAAAGGCATATAAAAAAGTTCAACATCGCTAATCATCAGAGAAATGCAAACAAAAACCACAATGAGATATCACCTCACACCAGTTAGTATGGCTATTATCAACAAGACAAATAGTAACAAGTGTTGGAGAGGCTGTATAGAAAAAACAAATACTCATACACTGTTGGTGGAAATACAGATTGGTGCAGCCACTATGGAAGGCAGTGTTGAGGTTCTTCAAAAAATTAAGAACAAAATTACCATATGACCTAGTGATCCTTCCCTTGAGCATCTACCCAAAAAATCTGAAAACATTTATCTGTAAAGAGATATATGCTCCAATATTCATTGCAGCTTTATTTATGGTGGCCAAGACATTGAAACAACCAAAGTGTCTTTCAATAGATGATTGGATAAAGAATTAGTTCTGGTATATATACAAAATGGAATTCTATTCTGTCATAAGAAAAGATGAAATAGTACATTTTCAACAACATCATGGATCTTGAGATTATTATGATGAGTGAAATAAGTCAGACAGAAAAAGCAGAGAACCACATGATTTCACTGATATGTGGTATATAAACCAAAATCAACAAAAGAACAAGACAAACAAATGAGAAACAAGAACTCATAGACACAGACAATAGTTTAGTGGTTACCAGAGGGTAAGGGGGGTGGGGGGTGGGGGGTGGGAGATGAGGGTAAGGGGGATCAAATATATGGTGATGGAAGAAGAACTGACTCTGGGTGGTGAACACACAATATGATTTATAGATGATGTAATACAGAATTGTACACCTGAAATCTATGTAACTTTACTAACAATTGTCACCCCAATAAACTTTAATTAAAAAAAAAGAAAGAAGTCAGACAGAAAAAGTCGAGAACCATATGATTTCATTGATATGCGGTATATAAAACTAAAAACAACAAAAGAACAAGATGAACAAGTGAAGAAACAAAAACTCATAGACACAGATGATAGTTTAGAGGGTAATAGAGGGCAAGGGGAGAAGGTGGTGGTAGAAGAGGGTAAAGGGGATCAAATATATGGTGATAGAAAAAGAACTGACTCTGGGTGGTGAATACACAATGTGATACAAAGATGATGTATGACAGAATTGTACACTTGCAATCTATGTAACTTTATTAACAATTGTCACCCGAATAAGCTTTAATTAAAAAAAGACTACATAAATACATGGAAAGACATCCCATGTTCATGGGTAAAAAGACTTAATAAATACTGTTAAGATGTCAATGTTACCAAAAATTATCTACAAATTTAACATAATCCCTGTCAAAATTTCAAGTCTTTTTATTCTTTGAGCAGAAACAGAAGAGCTAACCCAAGAACTCAAACTGCCTTATTTCAAATCTTATTATAAAGCTACAGTAATCAAACTAGTGTTTTAGTAGTATAAGAGTAGGCATAGAGCCCAATAGCGTAAATATGAGCATCTAGAAATAAATCCATACATCAGTAACCAATTGAATTTTGACCATAGTCTGAAGTTCATTCGAGGAGTCATAAACAGTCTCTTCAATAAATAAATGTGCTTGGACAACTGAATTCCCACATATAAAAGAGTTATGTAGTACTACTACTTCACAGAAATAACACATACGGATCAATGATCTAAACATAATAACTAAAACCATAAACAACTTAGAAGAAAACATAGGGGTTAATCTTCATGCTTTGGAATTTGGCAATATATTCTCAGTTATTATATTTGGCAATATATTCTTAGTTAGATATAACATGAAAACCACAAGAAACAAAAACAAAAACCAGATAATTTGGACTTCATAAAAATTAAAAACTTTTGAATTCTATGAAACATCTAAGGAAAAAAAAAACAAAAACGAATTCTCCACAACCTCTTCCGGAAAACAGAAGCTGTCAGAACACTTTAAACTCATTCTTTGAATACCAAAACCTGATAAAGATATTTCAATATGGGTTTTTGTGGAGTCCAGAAACAAAGCAATACTGTACTTTAATATTATTGAAATAGCAAGAAACAATCTAGGTTATTAGACTTTATAAAACATTTATTTCTAATATATATGTGTATATATATATATATATATATATATATATATATATATATATATATTCATATTCTTTGGGAGGACAGGGAATACTTTCTATTTAATATATTGCTTTAAAATTGACCATGCATTTGAGCCAAGAATAAAATTAAGTATGGTGTCTGCTATTGATGGAAATTACATGGCCCTTTGTCCTTCACCCTTGGTGGTTGTTTATTTCTGGGAAAGTGAATTGGGGTACATATGTCAATACCTGCTAATCTCTAGTATAAAGATTTTATTTTCAAACAACAACAAAAAGATATTACAAGAAAGAAAAACTACAGACCTATACTTCTTATGAACATAGATACAAAAATTATCAACAAAATATAACAGATTACAAAAATGTATAAAAAGAATAATATACCATGAGAAAATAACACTTAATTCAGTTCTGCAAAGCTTTTTTTTTAAATTCAAAAATCAACATAATCTACCACATTAAAAGCTAAATAAGATTAATCATATAATTTTAACAATTGATGATTTAGAAAGTATTTGAAAAAAATCCAAACTATTTATAATTAAAAAAAAAAAATCTCAACAATTAAAAATTGGAAGAGTAAATGGACTTCTTTAAGAAGAAGAGGGGGAAATAGCATAAATATCAATAATAAGTGGTAATAACTATGTGCCTAATAATAATCACTTTAAATGTAAATACATTAAATGCTCCAATCAAAAGGCACAGGGTAGCTGAATGGGCAAGAAAACAAGACCTGCGCATATGCTGCCTAGAAGAGACACACTTCAGATCAAAAGACACACACAGACTGAAAGTAAAAAGATGGAAAAGGATATTTTATATTACTAAAGTAGAAAAATAAAAGCTGGGGTAGATATACTTATATAAAATAAAATAGACTTTAAACAAAGCCTATAATAAGAGACAAAGAATTACATTACATAATGGTAAAGGGATCAATCCAACAACAGCAAATAACCCTAGTAAATATCTATGCAAACAATATAGGAGCACCTAAATATATAAAGCTAATATTGACAGACATAAAGTGGGAGATTGACAGCAATACAGTGATAGTAGGAGGTATTTGACACCAATAGACAGATCTTCCAAACACAAAAATCAACAAGAAAACAGCACCCTTAAATGAAACACAAGACCACATGGATTTAATTAATATTTTTAGAGCATTTCACCCCAACGTATCAGAATAAACATTCTTTTGAAGTCCACATTGAATATTTTCCAAGACTGACCACGTTAGGCCACAAAACAAGACTCAGTATGTTTAAGAATATTTAAACCATATAAAATATCTTTCCAACCACAATGGCATGAAAGTCTAAATGAAATACAAAAAAAAAAAAAAAAAAAGTTAAAAAACACTCAAACACATGGAAGCTAAATAACCTGCTACAAAACAATGAATGGGCTAACGATGAGATCAAGAAATAAATCAAAAGACACCTTGAGACAAATGAAAATGAAAACATAATGTGGGACACAGAGAAAATATGTGGAACATAGAGAAAGCACTCCTAAAAGGGAAATTCATAGCAATACAGGTATATTTCAAAAAACAAGAAAAACCTCAAATAAGCAATCTAAACTTCCACGTAAAGGAGCTAGTAAATAAACAGCAAATATATCCAAAAATAAGTAGAAGAAATGAAATAATAAAGATCAGAGCAGAAGTAAATGAAATAAAGTGTAAAACAACAATACAAGAATTAATACAACTAAGACCTAGTTCTTTGAAAGGATGAACAAAATTGATAAATGCCCCCCCTTACACCTGAAATCTATGTAATTTTATTAACAATTGTCACACTAATAAATTTTTAAAAAAATGATAAACGCTTAACCAGACTCATCAAGAAAAAAAAAATTGAGAGAACCCAAATAAATAAAATAACAAATGAAAGTTGAGAAGTGAGAACTGACACCACAGAAATATAAATGATTATGAGACAAATACTACAGACAATACTACAGAAGAAGTGGATAAATTCCTAGAAACATACAATCTTCGAAGACTGAACAAGAAGAAATAGAAAATTTAAACAGACCAATTACTACTAACAATATCAAATCAGTAATCAAAAAACTGCCAACAGACAAAAGTCCTGGACCGAATATCTTCACAGGCGCGATGTACTAAACATTAAAAGAAAAATTAACACTTATCCTTCTCAAACTATTACAAAAAAAAATTCACATGAAGGGAAGGCTCCCAAGCACATTTTACAAGGCCACCATTACCCTGATTCTAAAGCCAGGCAAAGACACTACAAAAACATAAAATAAAATTATAAACCAATTTCCTGAAAAACATACATGCAAAAATACTGAACAACAATATATTAGCAAATAGAATTCAGCAATACATTAAAAAGTTTGTACACCATGATCAAGTGGGATTTTTCTTGGGATGGAAGCTTGGTTCAATATGCACAAATTGATCAATGTGATACAATACATAAGCAAAATGAAGGATAAAAATCATATGATCATATCAATAGAAACAGGAAAAGTATTTGACAATATCCAGCATCCATTTATGACAAAAACTTCAGCAAAGTGGGAATAGAGGGAACATACTTCAACATAATAAAGGCCATATATGACAAACCCACTGCTGACATTATATTTAATGTTGATAAGCTAAAGGCATTTTTCTTAAGACCAGGAACAAGACAATGAAGTCCACTTTTATCATATTTATCTAACCTGGTATTGGAAGTCCTAGCTATAGTAATCAGAGAAGAAAAGAAAGAAAGAAAGAAAGAAAAAAAGAAAGAAAAGAAAGAAAGAAAGAAAGAAAGAAAGAAAGAAAGAAAGAAAGAAAGAAAGAAAGAAAGAAAGAAAAAGCGTCCAAATTGGAAAAGAAGTAAAACTGTCATTATTTGCAAACGAGATGATACTGTATATAGAGAACTGTAAGGACTACACACACACACACACTCACACACACACACACACACACACACACACACAAAGACTATTAGAACTGATAAATGAATTCAATAAAGTAGCAACATGCAAAATTAATATTCAGAAGTAAGTTGCATTTTACACACAATCATGAAATATCAGAAAGAAAAATTAAGAAAACAATCCCATTTACAATTGTGTTAAACAAAAACTACCTAGTAATAAATTTTTACAAGGAGATAAAAACCAGTACTTGGAAAATTATAAAACATTGAAGAAATAAATTGAAGAAGATACATATAGGGAGAAGTATATAGCATGCTCATGGACAGGAATAATTAACATCATTAAAATGTCCATTCTATCCAAAGCAATCTATACATTCAACGCAATCCCTATCAAAATAGCAATGACATTTTTCACAGAACTGGAATATATAATCCTAGAATTTATATGGAGCCATAAAAGCCCCCGAATAGTGATGGCCATCTTAAGAAAGAAGAAAAAAGTTGGAAGTATCACGTTTCCCGATATCAAACTATACTACAAGGTTATAGTAACACAGCACAGTACTGGCATAAAAACAGACAGATAGATTAATGGAACACAATAGAGAGCCTGGGAATAATCCCATGCTTATATGGTCAGACCTAGCCAGACCATCAACTCTAATATGTCTTTTGGAGCAAAAATTAATATAAGACCTGGCTAGGTCTTATTTTCTGGGAAACACAGTATGACAAAGTAGTCAAGAATATACAATAGGGTAAAAACAATCTATTCAATAAGTGGTGCTGGAAAAACTAGACAGATGTGAAAAAACATAACTAGACCGCCTTGTTACACCATGTATAAGAATAAACTCAAAATGGATTTAAAGACTTAAATATAAGACCCAAAACTGTAACACTCTTAATAGAAAACATAGACAATAAACTCTCTAACACTGTTCTTAGTACTATTTTTCCTGATCTATCTCCTCAGGCATGGAAAACAAAACAAATAATAAACAAATGGGACTACATCAAACTAAAAAAGTTTTGCACACCAAAGGAAACCATCAACAAAACAAAAACACAAACTACTGAGTGGGAGAATATATTTGCCAACGATACATCGAATAAAGGGTTAATACGCAAAAATTTAGAAAGAATCCACACAATTTAACACCACCACCACCACCCCCCAAAAAAAGAGAAAAAGAAGAAGAGAGAGAGAAAATAAACAAACAAACAAAAAAAAACTGGACAAAAAATTTAATTAAAAATAGGCCAAAGACCTGGTTGGACGTTTCTCCAAAGAAGACATACAGATGGCAAATAGATATACGAAAAGATACTCAACATCACTAATCATCAGAGAAATGCAAACATATACCACAATGACAGAATTGTACACCTGAAATCTGTGTAACTTTACTAACAATTATCACCCCAATAAACTTAAAAAAAAACAAAGAGGAAAAAATGAAAAACAAAACAAAACACAACACCTAAAACCTGTGAGAATGGCTATCACCAATAAATCAACAAACAAGTCTTGGCGAGGATGCAGAGAAAATAAAACCGTCATGCACTGTTGGTGGGAATTCAAATTGGTGTAGATTCTATGGAAAAGTTTGGAGATCCCTCAAAATTTAAAATGACCGTGCAAGTCCACTTCTGAGTATTTATTCAAAGAATGAAAAAAAATTCTAATTCAAAAAGATATATACACTATTTCATCTTTTCTTATGACAGAATAGTATTCCACTCATGGACACAGACAATAGTTTAGTGGTTACCAGAGGGTAAGGGGGAAGGTGGGTAGTAGATGAGGGTAAAAGGGATCAAATATATGATGATGGAAGGAGAACTGACTCTGGGTGGTGAGCGCACAACATGATATATAGATAATGTATTACAGAATTGTACACTTGAAACCTATGTAACTTTACTAACAATTGTAACCCCAATAAACTATAATTAAAGAAAAAGATATATGCATCCCTGTGTTCATTGCAACATTATTTACAATAGCCAAAATATGGAAGCAACCTAAGTGCCCATCAATAGACAGTTGGGTAAAGGAAAAATGGTACATATATACAATGGGATAATACTCAGTCATAAAAAGAATGAAATCTTACTATTTATGACAACATAGAGGACCTGGAAGGTATTATGGTAAGTGAGATAAGTCAACTGAGAAAGACAAATACCACATGACCTCACTTATATGTGGAATCTAAAGAAAAAAAAGTAAAACAGAAACAGAGTCATATACAGAGAAAAACTGATGTTTGCCAGATGGGAGGGGTTTGGGGGGCTTGGTGAAAAAGTTAAAGGTATTAAGAAGTATACATTGGTTGTTGCACTACAGTCATAGTGATGTATATTACAGCACAGAGAATGTAGTCAATAATATTGAAATGATTATGCATAGTTCCAGGTGGGTACTAAATTAATTGAGGGGACTACTTCATAAATTATGTAAATGTCTAACCATTATGTTGTACACTTGAAACTAATATAAAATGATATTGAATGTCAACTGAAATTGAAAATTTTTATAAAGGAAGGAACATTGAAGGGGAAAAGGATGTTAAACTTTCTAGGTATAAAATAAGTAAGTCATGGAGATGTACAGCATAGAAATATAGTCAATAATCTTGTAATAACACTTTACAGTGTCAGATGGTTACTAGACTTATCATGATGATCACTTCATTTGATATATAAATGTAGACTAACTGTGGTGTACATCTGAAACTAATATTACATTGTATATTAACTATATTTAAATAAAAGTAATTTCAAAGGAAAAATATATAACCACCATAATTGATAGCAAAAAGAGAACAGAAGACCGAATCAAGAAGTCAGCCAGAGAACATTCTAGTTCCTGTCAGGATGGTGAAGTAGGTAAATGCTGTGCTTATCTTCTGTCATGACCACATCAGAATTATAACTAAACTACAAAAAACCATCGTTGAGAATAGCCTGAAATCTTGCTGAACAAAAGCCCTACACTAAGGACATAGAGAAGACGGGGGTGGGGGGCAAAGACACAGAACAAGTAGTCCCACATCAGCCAGTGACCATTAAAAAACAGAAGGGATATATCAGATGTGGAGTTACCCCCCAGAGAAGTGAGGGGTCCCAGGCCCCATAATTTCTGGTTCTGAAACCAGCAGAGATTGTGGCTGAGTGAAACAGAGGGCAGCTGGAGTCCCAGGTGCTCCTCTTATAGGGACTGCAACAGACTTATTCACCTATGGAATCACTGGCTCTGAGCTCCAGTGATGAGGTTGGAGAGGTGGTGGGGACATATGGGGGGAACTGTGTTGTCTGACTGTGGGATTAATATTGGAGGGGCAGCTTTCTCCCAGACAGAGGAGCTGGTGAAAGCCATTGTTCCCCCCACACACACCTTCCTGGTTGCAGATGCAGGCAGCCACCTTATCTGTGTCTCCATCAAGCTGGCTAACTGTTCATTCCCCATGCCCTGGTGATTCTGAGGCCCCGCCCCACCCAACTTTCAAAATGCTTCCAGTGGCTTTTTCATACAAACCTTGGCTCATGTTGTAGACTTTCCTAAGGTCTCTTAAAGGTACGCAAAACCCAGAAAAGCAGTGAATGGCTTTGGCGTGTCCTGTACCACTGGCCAAGCAGCCCTAAGACCAGCACCAGTGGCAGGTAGCCATGGTTTGTGGTGTGGTCTCATGAGACACTAACACACACAGCACAGGCAACAGATATCTGAAATTTGCCTTTGGCTCCTGCTGGATGTCCCTGGGTGGTGTACAGGCTATGGATGAACTTGAACTTGATTGGCAGCAGGTCGTTTCCCAGGTGGCCCTGGGGCTGATGCCCCCAGTGGCCAGTTTCAAAACAAACTCTTCCAATGATGACACAATCAAAGGGCACATTGGACAGGTAACAGAACCCTGCTGAGGCAGATCCTGCTCTGTAGGGTCAGCCCCTGCACCACAACTCCTCCAATGTAGTCACAACCAGTCCTCACAACCAATGAATCCAAGGGCCAATCCCTCCTATTCATATGCAAACAGTAACCAAGGCTCAACTACAAAAGGAGGGAACACACAAAACACACAAGTAACATTCCTGGATTGCATGGCTCAAGTGACCAGGAGACTGTGCCACTGAGCTGCACAGCACACCTACTACATAAGGCCACTCTACTAAGACCAACAGACAAGCAGCCTTACATAATACATAGAAACAAACACAGGGAGACAGCCAAAATGGAGAGACAAATAAATATGTCCTAAATAAAAGAACAGAACAAAGCTCCAGAAAAAGACCTAAACAAAAGGAAACAAGCAATCTACCAGACAGACTTCAAAACACTGGTTATAAGGATGCTCAATGATCTCAAGGACAACTTCAATAAAGAGATAGGAAACCTAAAAATGGAGATAGAGATTTATCAAGATGGTGCAGTAGGTAAATGCTATGATCTCACAACCACATAAAACTTACCACTAATCTTCAAAATTACCATTATTGAGAACTACCTAAAATCTTGCTGAACTGAAGCCGTTCAAATAAGGACTCACAGAAGAAGCCACCTCCAGACTGGTAGGAGAGGCAGAGACATGGGACAGTCTGGTCCCACACTCGCATGTGACCGTTAAAGATCAGGAGGGATATTTTGGCTGTGGGGGTTCCTCCATCCCCCAGAGGAGCAAGAAGTCCCAGCCCCACCCCACCCCAGGGTTCCAGTGCCAGGGAGAGAAATCCCCATACTTTATGGTTGTGAAAAACCAACAGAGATTGTGACTAAGATTGAGGGCAGCTGCACTCTCAGGCACTCCACTTAAAGGAAATGTGCGTGGACTTACCCACCAACAGAATCACTCACCCTGAGCTCCAGTGCATGGGCAGCAGCTGGAAAGGCAACAGGGACAAATGAGTTGTCTGGCTTGGAACGGGGGATGAAGAGGTGGCTTTCTACTGGATGAAGGAGCTGGTAGAGGCCATTAATTGTTTGTTGAGTCCTCCTTCTTCCCAGCATGTGGATAAGAGCAGCAGCCATATCTGAGTCTCTTCCATTCATTCACCACTCCCTGGTGATTGGACACCCCACCTCAAAAACTTACAGTCACACCCAAACTGCTTCCAATGGCTTTTTCATACAAACTGCCTGCCTTAGCTCATGCTTCAGACTTTCTTAGGGTCTCTTAAAAGTTCTTAGAACCCAGAAAAGCAGCATCTGGCCTGAGTCTGTCCTGTACCTCTAGCTGAGCAGTCCCAAATGTGGCACTAGTGGCAGCTGTCCTTAGTTCTCAGCTTAGCCTCTCAAGGCACTTCCAAGCACAGCATGGGTGGCAGCCATTTGCAGATATTTTTTTGGGTCCTGCCAGGTAGCCATGGGTGGGGTATGGGCTGTGGCTAAATATGACCTACAGCATATCCCTTCCAAGGTGGTCCAGTGTCTGATGCCTCCAGTGGCCAGCTTCAAAATGAGCTTGAGCATTACCCAGCTGCCTGCTAGTATAACACACCCAAGAAATGGATTGGGCAGACACCAGAGCCCCCTGAGGCAGATCCTACTCTGTAGGGCCAGCCCATACACAACTACTCTTCCACTATAGTCACCACCAGTCCTCACAACAAGTGAGCCCAAGGGTCATTCTCACCCATTGATGTACAATTATTGACCAACGCTCAACTACAAGAGGAGGGCACACACAACCCACATAAGGGACACACCTGGAGCACATGGCTCAGGTGATCAGAAAGACTGTGCCACATAACCCCACAGAAAACCTACTGCATAAGGCCATTCTACTAAGATTGGAAGACATAGCAGCCTTACCTAATGCATAGTAACAAACACAGGGACACAGCCAAAGTGGGGAGACAAAGAAACATGTCCCCAAATAAAAGAACAGAAAAAAGCTCTAGAAAAAGAACGAAATAAAATGGATATAAGCAATCTAAACAGAGCTCCAAACACTGGTTATAAGGATGCTCAATGATCTCCACGAGAACTTCAACAGAGAAATAGGAAGCATAAAAATGGAGATGTAAAACATGAAAAAGAACCAGACAGAAATAAAGGATACAATAACAGAATTGAATAATATGTTGTAGAACATCAACGGTAGATTAGGTGAAGTAGAGGATACAACCAGTGATGTAGAATATAAGATAACAGCAAACACCCAAACAAAACAGCAAAAAGAAAAAAGAATCTAAAAAATTAAGGAGAGTTTAAGAGGCCTCTGGGACAATATCAAGCATATCTACATTCACATTATAGGGGTACCAGAAGGAGAAGACAGAGAGCAAGAAATTGAAAACCTATTTGTAGAAATAATGACAGAAAAATTCCCTAACTTGGTGAAGGAAATAGATATAGAAGTCCAGAAAGCACAGAGTCCCAAACAAGATAAACCCAAAGAGGGCAACACCATAATTAAAATGCCAAAGGTTAAATACAAAGAAAGAATAATGAAAGTAGCAAGGGAAAGCTGTTAATTACCTACAAGGGAGCCCCCATAAGACTGTCAACTGATTTCTCAACAGAAACTTTGCAGGCAAGAAGGGAGTGGTAGGAAATATTCTAACTGATGAAAAGTAATGATGTACAACCAAGATTACTCTACCCAGCAAAGCTATCATTTAGAATTGTAAAACAGATAAGGATCTTCCCAGACAAGAAAAAGCTGAAGGAGTTGATCACCATTAAACCAGTATTATAAGGAATCTTAGAGGGACATCTTTAAGATGGGAGGGGGTTAAGGATGGGTGAAAGGGTAAGGGATTAAGAGGTACAAGTTTGGGGGTGGCTGGTTAGCTCAGTTGGTTAGAGCCTAGTGCTCTTAACATCAAGTTTGCCAGTTCGATCCCCACATGGGCCACTGTGAGCTCTGCTCTCCACAACTCAATTAAAACAACTACTTGATTTGCAGTGGATGGGTCCTGGAAAAAACAAACTTAAAATAAATAAAAGTTTTAAAAAAGTACAAATTTGTTGTTAAACAGCAGTCATGGGGATGTATGGTATAGCCTAAGAAATAGAGTCAATAAAATTGTAATAACTATGTATGGTGCCAGATAGGTACTAGATCTATCAAGGTGATAGATGGGAATGGTGTTGAGGAAAGGGTGAAAAAGGTAAATGTATTAAGAAACACAAATTTGTAGTTAATACATATGGGGAATACAATCAACAATGTTGTAAAGATCATGTAAAGTGCCAGATGGACACTGGACTTTATAGACTCTGTAGATTCCTGGCCAATGTGCTATACACCTGAAGTTGAAGTAGAATAATATTGAAGGTCAGCTATAACAAATAAATATGTATATATAATCAAGGGATGTGGAGTACAACATAATAAGGATAGTCAATGATATTGTAACAGCTGTATAAGATGTAAAGGGGGTAGAAGCTTGAGGGGTGGGTTACCACTTTAAGAGGTGTTTGCATGTCAAACTATTACATTGATATGTACATCTGAAACTAATAAAAATTTTTTTTAATAAAGGAGACAGAAAACGTAACAAAAAAGAACCAGTCAGAAAGAAAGACTACAATAACTGAAATGCAGAATACATTAGAGGGAATCAACAGTAGATTAGATGTAACAGAGGACTGAATCAGCAATTTAGAAGATAAGGTACTGTGTTTCCCCAAAAATAAGACCTAACTGGAAAATAATTCCTAGCATGATTTTTCAGGAGGACATCCACTGAACATAAGCCCTAATGTATCTTTTGGAGAAAATGTTAATAAGACCCTGTCTTATTTTAGGGGAAACATGGTAGCAGAAATTATCCAATGAGAACAACAAAAAGAAAAAAGAATCCAAAAACTGAGGAGAGTTTAATGGTCATCTGGGACAACATCAAGTGTACCAACATTCACATTATAGGGGTAATGGAAGGAGAAGACAGAGAGCAAGTAATTGAAAACTTATTTGAAGAAATAATGACAGAAAACTTCTCTAACCTGGTGAAGGAAATAGATATACTACTCCAGGTAGTGCAGAGAGTTCCAAATAAGATGAACCCAAAGAGGCCAACACCAAGATACTTCATAATTAAAATGCTGAAGGTTACAAAGAGAGAATCATAAAAGCAGCAAGAGAAAGGCAGTTAGTTACCTACAAGGGAGCTACCCTAAGACTCAGCTGATTCCTCAAGAGAAACATTACAGTCCAAAAAGGATTGGCAGGAAATATTCAAAATGATGAAAATCAAGGACCTACAACCAAGATTCCTCTACCAAGCAAAGCTACCATTTAGAATCCAAGGGATATATATCTGAAAGCAAAAATAGAACAAGACAAAGACACAAAAACTCATAGATAAAGACAACAGTTTAGTGGTTACCAGAGAGTAAGGGGGGAAGGGTGGTAGAAGAGGGAAAATGGGGATCAAATATATGGTGATGGAAGGAGAACTCTTTCTGGATGGTGAACACACAATGTGACATATAGATTATGTATTATAGAAATGTACATTTCAAACCTATATAATTCTAGTAACTATTATCACCCCAATAATAATAATAATAATAATAATAATAATAATAATAACAATAATAAATCAAAGGACAGATAAAGAGCTTCCCAGACAAGAAAAAGCTAAAGGAGTTCATAACCACCAAACCAGTACTACAAAGAATCGTAGAGGGACTTCTATAAGGGGGGAAAAATCAAAAATATAAATTATAAAATCACAATAACTACATATTTATCAACAATCGTTTTGAATGTAAATAGATTAAACATTCAAATCAAAATTTAGGTGGGGCTGAATGGATTTAAAAAACAAGATTCTTACATATGCTGCCTACAACAGACTCTTTTCAGATCGAAAGACACACACAGACTGCATATAAAGCGATGGGAAAGATGTTTCATGAAAATGGAAACAAATAACAAACAAAAAATCTGGGGTAGCAATACTTATACCAGACAAAATAGACTTTAAAATAAACACTATAATAAGAGACAAGGAAAAGCCCCGTAATCACACTTCTAGGTGTTACCTGAAGAAAACCAAAATGCTACTTCGAGGGGACATGCTCAGCCATATGTTCATTGCAGTATTATTTACAGTAGCCAAGATATGAAGACAACCTGGGTGTCCCTGAATGGATGAAGGGATAAAGAAGAGATGCTATGTATATACAATAGAATATTACTCAGCTGTTAAATAAAATGAAACCTTCCTCTCTGCAATAACATTGATGGAGCTATAGGGTATTATGCTGAGCGTAGTAAGTCAGACATCAAACGACAAATGTTATATGATTTCACTTATAAGAGGAATTTAAAGAACAAAATTAAAAAAACAAAACAGAAACAAACTCATAGATACAGAGAGCATTTTGATGGCTGCCAACGTAAGGGTGCTGGGGTGGGTTAAAAGGGGAAGGGATTAAGAAGTACAAATTTGTTGTTACACAGTAGTCATGGGGATGCAGGGTATAGCATAAAGAATATAGTGAATAATATTGTAATAACTATGTATTGTGTCAGATGGGTAGTACATCTAGCATGATGATAGATGGGAGGGGGTTCTGGGCAGGGTGAAAAAGGTGAAGGGATTAAGAAATACAAATTAGTAGTTACAAAACAGTCATGGGAATGTAAAGTAAAGCACAAGGAATATAATCAAGAATATGGTAATAACTATGTATAGTGCCTGGTGTGTACTACTCAGTGGGATCACTTCAGACATTATATAAATGTCTAACCACTATTCTGTAAACCTGAAATTAATATAAAATAATATTGTATGTCAACTGTAATTGAACAATTTTTAAATTTAAAAAGGGACTAAAAGGTAAAAGGATTATAAGAGGTTCAAAGTTCCACATACAAAACAAATAAGTCTTCAGGATATAATATACAGCATAGGAAATATAGTCAATAATATTTGATAGTGTGATACAGTGTCAGATGGCTGCTGGATTTGTCATGGCGATCACTTCTTTAGCATAAATAATATAATCGATAATATAGTAATAAATATGTATAGTGCCAAGGGGGTATTATTGCATAACTATGATGTACACTTGAAACTAATATTATATGCTAGCTATCTTTTTTTCAAATTAAAGTTTATTGGGGTGACAATTGTTAGTCAAGTTACATAGGCTTCAAGTGCACAATTCTGCAATACATTATCTATATATTATGTTGTGTGTTCACCACCCTGAGTCAGTTCTCCTTCCATCACCATATATTTGATCCCTGTTATCTTTTAATAAAAATCTTAAAAAAGAAGTCAGCCCAAATAAACATTTTCCTTATATATGGCAGCCACTATGAAAAATATTATGGAATTTATGTACTCAAAAGAATTAGAATAGATCTACCATATCACCCAGCAATCCCTGGTGTGGGTATCTACCTGAAAAATTTGAAAACATTTCTTTGTAAATATATATGTACCCATATATTCATTGCAGCATTATTCACAGTGGCCAAGACATGGAAACAAACCTCAGCATCGTTCAATGGATGAATTGTCAAAAATGATGTGATGCATATATACAATGGAATACTACTCAGCCATAAGAAAGGGTGGAATACTGCCATTTGCAGCAACACGATGGATCTTGAGAGTATCGTGCTAAGAAAAGTACATTAGATGAAAAAGGACAAGAAACATGATTTCACTCAAGCAGGCTCGAAAACAAAATAACAAGCAAAAAACAACAAAAAGAACTTATTCTCAAAGACAACAGTATGGTGGTTTATTATAAGAAAAGAGAAGTGGGGGGAGATTAAAGAGGGCATAAAAGGTCAAATACCAGGTTTGACAATTAAGTTCGCGAACAGATCCTAGAAAAAATGCTACATATCTCATTGCTGAATATCACTAGAGTCACTTTCGAAGTACTCCCTTTCAGAAGCTATACACCAACGTGAGCACCTAGTCCACCCTTCAAAGCAATTTTGGAACGCTTTTTCTGGAATTGCCATCAGAGCTGTCATGGTATTACCCTTGATGTCCTGAATGTCATCAAAGTATCTTCCTTTCAATATTTCCTTTATCTTTGGGTAAAGAAAGAAGTCATGGGGTCCCAGATCAGGTGAGTAGGGAGGGAGTTCCAATACAGTTATTTATTTACTGGCTAAAAGTTCCCTCTCAGACAGTGCTGTGTGAGCTGGTGCATTGTTGTGATGCAAGAGCCATGAATTGTTGGCGAAAAGTTCAGGTCGTCTAACTTTTCAGCACTTCCAAACAGTAAACTTGGTTAATTGTTTGTCTAGTTGATACAAACTAATAATGAATACTCCCTCTGATGTCAATAAAGGTTAGCAACAGTTAGCAACAGCATTGCAAGAAGTTTCCAAATTAATTATGTGATGTGCGGTGACGAGCGCACACGTGTGTGTGAGTGCGTGTGTGTGTGTGTGTGTGTGTGTGTGTGTGTGAGTGTGTGTGTGTGTGTGTGTTTGTCTATTTTGGGATTGGGACTATAAGTATAGGAATACTTTGGGAAAAAAGTCCTAATAAATAAGTAAACAAACATATGGATATTTGTCCAGGAAATACAGAATCCAACTAAAAGAATTCCCAATGCCCAAAGCTGGAGTAATTTGAGCAATAAAACAAATAGTACCGGAATTTAACTCAGTGTAGAAGAGAATGGACATGAGTCCATATTTATACGAATAGATGATTGAATAAATAAATGATTGGAGGAGAATTGTCAAATCTCTCACATAGAAGAATTTAAAATAATTTATATAGAAACTCTACATTTAGATGGAACATATCTTTTCCATACTTAATTGTGGGCTGAGCGTAATGAGTTCCTTCTAAAGATTATAAAATATTTTCAGATTTTTGAGATATCTCCAAACTGTTTTCCATAGTGGCTGCACCAATCTGCATTCCCACCAACAGTGCACCAGCGTTCCCTTTTCTCCGCATCCACGCCAGCACTTGTTGTTTGTTGATTTATTGATGATAGCCATCCTACCTTATGATCCAGCAATCCCACTCCTAGGTATCTATCCGGAGAAATCCAAAACTCCAATTCAAAAATCTTTATGCACTCCTATGTTTATTGCAGCACTATATACAATAGCCAAGACCTGGAAACAACCGAAATGCCCATCAGTAGATGACTGGATTAAGAAACTGTGGTACATTTATACAATGGAGTATTACGCAGCCATAAAGAAGAAAGAAATCTTACCATTTGCAACAACATGGATGGACCTAGAGAACATTATGTTAAGTGAAATAAGTCAGAAAGAGAAAGACAAATACCACATGATCTCACTTATATGCGGAATCTAAAGAAAAGAATAAGTGAATGAACTAATCAGAAACAGTTTTGGAAACATGGAGGAAAAACAGAGGGTTGCTAGAGGGGCGGGGGGGTGGGGATAAGGGGAAGGTGAGAGGTTTTGGGAACGTACAGAGGGATAGTGGATGGGGGGAGGGGGGTTCACACAGTGTGAGGGATATAAATGATAAATGTCTAAGTTTTGCTTTGTCTCGTGCACCTGAAACTAATTAAAAAAAAAAAAAAAAATGAAAAAAAAAAAAAAAAAAAAAAAAAAAAAAAAAAGATTATAAAATAGAAAGGGAGAAATAAAAGAGAGTTAATTTACAGTGGAAAAAGCAGATAAACATTATCTAAGCCAGGTGATGAAGATCAGTATCAACAGTGGTAAGTCAAATTGATAGTACGTATTTTTGATGTAATATGATGAAAATGACACTGTACTTAAGTGGTCTTCCTCCCCAGAACCCAGAACCCCAGTATAATTGTGAGGGAAAAAAATACACAAATAAAAATTTGGGACATTCTATAAAGTATCTGACCAGTAATCCTCAGAACTGTTAAGATCATAAAAACATGAAAAGTCTGAGAAATTGTCACAGGGAATAGGATCCTCAGGAAACATAAGTATTAACTGTGGTAATGTGATATCCTTGATGGAACTCTGGAGCAGAAAAAGGACAGTAGAGAAAATTGAAGAAAATCTGACTGAAGTATGAGCTTAATTAATGATAATGTGTCAGTATTGGTTTATTAATTGTGAACAACGTATAATAATTTAATATATTAATAATAAATGAAAGTTGGTTTGGAATATATGGAACTGTCTATACTGCTTCATAATAATTCTGTAAATCTAAAGCTGTTCTAAATTTAAAAATACACACACACGCACACATACACACACATATATACACACACACTACAAAAACAACAACAACAACAACAACAAAAAAACCTGAGACAGAAATTAAGACAATTTTACAAATAAATCTGTAAGTCTGTTAAGGTCTGACCATGGTTAAAATGTACTAAAATAACCTTTCTTTAGTGATGCCTTAACTTCTCCCTGTTTTCCTCTGTTGTTCTCCTCAGATCACTCATACCTTTCAGAAAATAAAAATATTTCAAAATAGCCTGCACTAAAACATTTCAGAGATCTATATATTATTACTGTGAACACCAAACTCAAAGTAGAAATCATCTTACAAGAGAAGAGGGAAAAATGTAGGTTATTATTAAATGGTAATTGTCCTTATCATATGTAAATAACATTTTAGTTTACAAAAATATGAATACATATGCATATCACAACATTTTTAACATTCTATTTCACCTTTTAAAAAAATGCAGCCCTGGATGTCTGACAAGTTAAATAACATGTGGTGTGTTAACACAGTTACATTTTGTGATTGACATTTCTATACTTTACTGTAAATCATTCATTTACAGTAAGAAAAACAACAATAACAAAGTATTGAGTTGACAATGTGCCTTGACTGTGTCAGATAAGAGAACAAAAAAACAAAAGTCTCAGTGTCCACTCAGCACCAGCTTTCTTGGATCATTAGGAAACATAACTTGTATTTCCCATATACTGGAGCCACAATGCTATTTTGTAACTATGTAGAGTTCAAGTGCTACATTCTCATCAATGTTTAATCAACATAATAGACAATAGATTCATTTTAATATTTAAAAATATGTGATGAACTTTGTTTTAATGGGTCTCAAAATTATGTGACAGAATTTTGGTGAAGTTCTTTCCTTTAAAATGTACTGATTTTAAAAACTAATAACTTAAAAACTGACACACACACACACACACACACACACACACACACACTCAAAATGGTCCACAAAACATTATCCTTTCCTTTTGAAGGTTTTGCAGTGCATTATAATCATTAACCAGTCTTTTACTATTAAACTTAAACGGCCATTTGAGACAAACAGTTCTGAGACCGTTCTTCCACCACTGATTAAGACTGGGGTGGCAGGTATTGGGGATAATATTAATTTAGCTTTCTGAGCTTTCTGGGCAGACTTGGTGACTTTGCCAAGCTCCAGCTGCCCTCTTGTCCACTGCTTTGATGGCACCCACAGCAACTGTCTGTCTCATGTCACGAACAGCAAACATCTCAGAGAAGCTCTCAACATACATGGGCATGCCAGGAACCATGCAATGATGGCAGCATCACCAGATTTCATAAACTTTGGGTCATCTTCCAGCTTTTTCCCTGAATGATGATCAGTCTTCTCCTTCAGTTCAGCAAATTTGCAAGCAATGTGAACTGTGTGACAATCAAGCACAGGTGCATATCTGGCACTGAACTGGCCTGGATGGTTCAGGATAATCACCTGAGCCACGAACCCAGCTGCCTCCATTGGTGGGTCATTTTTGCTGTCATCAGCCACATTGCCACGATGAACATCTTTGACAGACACATTCTTTTTTGTAAAAACTTTTTTTATTAGTTTCAGTTGTATGAAACAATGAAATAGTTAAACGTTTATCATTCATATCCCTCACACAGTGACAACCCCCCTTCCCCCATCTACTATCCCTCTGACATCCCACACAGCCATTACATTTCCACTGTCTCTATTCCTAATTCTGTACTCCATTTCTTGTATATATATATAATTGATGTTGACATTCATTATTGTTAAGCTTCAGCTTCAGGTGTGCAGTGCAGTGATCAGGCATCTACATCATCCCTGAGGTGCTCTCCCTAGTGAGACAAGTGTCCATCAGATACCCTACAAAATCTTTAAAACATTATTGATTATATTCCCCAAATTGACTTTCATATCCCCATGGTAATTTTGGGGTTATGGATAGTGCTTTCTAATCCCCTCACATTCCCCCACCCCTCCTCCCATTTAGTAACCCTCAGTTTTTCCTCTATGTCTCTGAGACTATTTCTGATTCGTTCATTCATTTATTCTTTTCTTTAGATTCCGCATATAAGTGAGATCATATGGTATTTGTCTTTCTCTGTCTGACTTATTTCACTTTTTAGAAAAAAGGCTCCTCATGTCCTCTGCCCGTTTTTTAATTGGGTTGCTTGTTTGCTTGTTTGTTTGTTTGTTTTTTGGAGTTGAATTGAGTGAGTTTTTAAAATAAATTTTGGATATTAACCCCCTACTGGATATATCATTGGCAAATATCTTCTCTCATTCAATAGGATCCCTTTTTGTTTTATTGTTGGTTTCCTTTGCTGTGAACAAACTTTTTAGTTGATGTAATCCAACATGTTTATTTTTTCTCTTACTTCCCTTGCCAGAGGACAAATTCTAAAAAAGATAACACTTTCAGTTTGTTCAATCTCTTTTGCTATTCTTTTGAGAGAAGATATAATGGAATTATTTTGCCTTTGAATGTCATGGTTGGCAGTATGCAAAATGTGTCTCATTATTTCAATTGATGAAAGAAGTAATGCTTAAACAAGCAAAATGGCATAAGTATATCTACAATTATTACTATTATAGAAAATTAAAGAGATTGTATTTTTATATCAAAAGGCAGTTTATCCTCCACAATAGCTTGTGCCAAAGAAATCAAGTTATAAACACTCTATACAAATATTTTCTTCATGAGGAAGAACTGAAGCCACATATACACAAGACCACTCATCACCAAATCATCTCAAGAGAAAAATCAAAACCAAATCTAATATCGTGGAAAAATGAAGTGCTCTAGAATCTAGATAAATCAAAATTAACCTAATATTTCCATGAATTTTTGAAATAGTCTTTATGAGTAATTGACATAACCAAAAAACTCATACCAATTTTATTTTAATGTTTAAAATGACACCTACATAGAAAATTTCATTTGAAATGTATTGTATGAACAAGTTGTCAATTTACCATAGACATCATTAATGTGATTCCTAACGTTTAGTATAATTATTACAACAGTTTATTTGTTTAATAGTAGGACTTGTTTTCTTTTAAATCATTTCCTTAATATAACTAAATGCTAAAAAATAAGTAGTTTCAAATATGTTTTAAATATTTGAATGAAAATACATGACAGTTTATTGAGAATAACAGGGCATTTCAAATACACTTTAACTTTTGAGGTTGACATGGTGTATAATAATTATGTTGTCTAAAAAATAAAGAAACAAAACGAAAATAAAAAGCCCCTCCTGGAGAGCACTGGCCAGAGACAGAACATTGAACTAGGGAGATCATTGTCTGAGATTGTACACTTCTTTTTACAATATATGTTTACTTAGTGAGAATTTTAAAATTAGGAAAGTGTTTGACTCTGTAATCATTTGGGGACTCACCCTAAGTCTCTTACATATGGTATGTGGACAATACCATTTTCTACACATTAATTAATCATCCATAACAAGAATCTCAGATCTTTCGCAAGGGTTTCACTTGCTAAATTCCCTAGTAATTCAGCAATTTTTGGTGTCAAAATAGCATTAAAAATGCCTTCACCAACTATTTCAAGCGTAGTAGCTCCCCCCCACACCCATCCCGAGGTAGTGGCTGACTTACTGTAGTAGGTATTATGAAATTCATGTTTCGAACATATAAAAATTAAGACATTTTCTGATAATTTATGGAAATCAATCAGATCCTTTGTTCTTGTTCCTAAACAAGTATCTGCCTTAGACATTAATCTCCCCTCAACCTGTACTTGACTTAAACATTACACTGTTGAAATCTGGTTACTTTTCCATTGAACTACCTGTCTTTGAGGTGATAGAATTTATACCTCTCTGCTGCTAATCTGCATACTTCTCAAGTAATTGGAGAGGACCAGGTTTTGAAATCCCTTATCTGCCAAGGTTCTTCAATAAATGAAAACTTAACTAGTATGATACCTGAAAAGGAAAAAAAAAAAACATAAAAGTGTTCCTAGCACCAGTGAAATTATTCCAAGTGTCGTGATTGTTCACTGCCATTGCTGAAAGTGTGGTCATATTATCAGTAAATAGGCCCAACTGCAAAACTGGGAAAATAAATTAGATAGACTATATAGCATGGATAAGGCACTGAAAAGAAAGAAATAGTACAGTTTGTGAAATGAAAGGCACATTTTTCTCCTCTAATTCTTGTGATTCCCACAGTTAAAGAACAATGGCTCTCAGGCGTTTACAATCATGATGTAGTTTAAAAAAATGTGTCTTCTTACATTTTGTATAGACAACCAAAGAAATAGAAATCAGCATATGAACCCTGGGTAGAAAATGGATAGAGAATGTAAATGTTTCTTGTGTAGACAACTGGAACTATTTTACTGTAAATAAAAAATTGTTTACTCATCTTCCTTTGGCTGGTTCTCTTCCATGGGAGATGTTATGGTAGTCAATGAAATCTCAGAATATTTTCCAGACCTATTAAAAAGGAAATATAAGAAGTACTCAATAATCATTAAGGTTTTTTTTTCCAACCATGCTGGTTTTTCATTCATACTATTCTTCACTGGTCTGCCTGGCTCTGCTACTCTTTATTACTCAGACATGCTCCCTCTGCTATTTGCACTTACTCTTCATTTCTATTGTATTTTTTATGTGTTTCTGCATTAATAGCTATTAATTGTTCTTACATGTGATCTTACAAATTCCTAAAAGAAGTATTCAAAATTAATTCACCTTGCAGAATTTAAAAAATGTCCCTTCCTTAAGACAGAGATTCTTATCTTAATCTCTTTTCACTATTGTAATATATATAGGGGATAATAATGTCTACTCTCATCTCACCTTTATTTTCAGATTCAATTTTAAAGGGATTTTCTTAAAATTAACTGGCTTAGATCCAAATGCAGTGAATTCAGTGTGGCTAAAATTACAGTTTTACATATTTACCATGGGGATATGTTTTTATTCTGTTTACTCTCAACCTTTGCCAGGAACTCTTCTAAAAAGAAGAACTGGAATTAAGCATTCTTTCCATACATATTTATCCCTATACACGTTGGAAAGGCAGTATGCAGTAAGTTCCTTGATATGTGTTTTCTGGGTTTTGTGAAGGTTTGGTTGCCTAACTACTGAAGAATATTTTGTTGGTACCTGAAGGTGAGCAAGCAGGAAAATTACTTTGGTTCCCATTCAATTAACTAACCTACTTTTTTCCAGGTATATAAGTTCCAGCTTTCTTCAAGGCATAGTTGCAGGTAATGCAAGGGAAAGAAAATAAGGGATATGTGTCAGGCTGCAAAAACAAACAATGCCTAACAACCTATGATACACTGAAGGAAGAAATCACAAATTATCAGCAAGATGCAGTTGGAGCTAGGCTGGAGGTAAACAGTCACACAAACAATATGTCTGCCATGATAAAAAGCATAAATTTGAACAGATGTCACCTCTACAGCAGCAGCAGGCAGATTAAACAAAATTACCTTTGGATGAATTCCAAGGGAGAGGAAGAAAATACAAAGCCTGTAGAAGCACAGTGTCCAGCAGCTCTTCCACAGTAATTGTGCCTAAGCCAGGTAGAAAGCAACAACCACCAGTTGGTTAAAAAGTAAAACTAACTAAATAAACAAAACTCAAGTTGATCAAATTAACTAAAAGTTTGACTTTTGTGAAATAAATAGTATCAACTCCAGTCTGAAATAAAAGAAAAAGAAAGATGTATGTAAGATGCTCATTTATCAATATCCATATATCATGACATTGATTCTATTAATAAAGATACTATTGTTGTGTCATTAGATAGACGGTGTTATGAGGAAGTACCAGAAATATTTATGTATCTCAGAAATAAACCTAACATAAACCTAAGGATGCAGATTAGTTTGATATTCATCTATATTACTTTGTACAGTCTGGTTATGGAACTGGAGACAACACTGAAATGAGATGATTGCATAATGTAGATGAATATCAAACTATATATATATACTAACAATGGCTATAAATCACAATATGATTTATAGTTTCAAGTGGATTATTTTTCTTTTTTTTAATTAAAGTTTATTGGGGTGACAATCGTTAGTAAAGTTACATAGATTTCAGGTGTACAATTCTGTATTACATCATCTGTAAATCCCACTGTGTGTTCACCACTCAGAGTCAGTTCTCCTTCCATCACCATATATTTGATCCCCTTTACCCTCATCTACCACCCCCCTACCCCCTTACTCTCTGGTAACCACTAAACTATTGTCTGTGTCTATGAGTTTTTGTTTCTCATTTGTTTCTCTGTTCTTTTGTTGTTTTTGGTTTATATACCACATTATCAGTGAAATCATATGGTTCTCTGCTTTTTATGATTGACTTATTTCACTTAACATTATAATCTCAAGATCTTTACTAACACTTGACACCCCAATAAACTTTAATTGAAAAAATAAATAAATGAAAAGAAACAAAATGTCATTGGGATTTTGGTGGGGGTTGCATAAAATCTCTATATTGCTTTGTGTAATATGACCATTTTAACTATGGTGATTCATCCAATCCATGAGCATGGAACGTCTTTCTATTTCTGTGTCTTCTTCAATTTCTTTTAAAAATGTCTTATAGTTTTCAGTATACAGGTCTTTTACATCCTTGGTTAAATTTATTCCTTGATATTTTATTCCTTTTGTTGCAATTGCAAAAGGAATTGTTTTCTTATTTGTTTTTCTGAGATTTCATTGCTACCATATAGGACTTTTGTACGTTGATATTATAGCTGCCAAATTTACCGTATTCATTTCTTGTTTCTTATAGCTTTTTGGTTGATTTGTAAAGAGTGAAAATTTAACTTCTTCATTACCAATTTGGATGGCTTTTATTTCTTTCTCTTTCCTGAATCCTCTGGCTACAACTTCCAATACTATGTTGAAAACCAGAGGTGATTGGGAAGAGCCTATTGTGTTCCTGAATGTAGAGCAAATGGCTTCAGTCCTTTACATTTAATTATGACATTAGCTGAGGTTTTATCAGATGTGGGCTTTATTATGTTAAGGTAGTTTCCTTCTATACCTATTTTATTAAGTGTTTTAATTATAAATGGATGCTGTATCTTCTCAAATGCTTTTTCTGAACCTATTGATATAATCATATGACTTTTTTTTCATATTTTTTTATTAAATTTATTGAGGTGACAATTGTTAGTAAAATTACATAGATTTCAGGTGTACAATTCTGTATTACATCATCTATAAATCCCATTGTGTGTTCATCACCCAGAGTCAGTTCTCCTTCCATCACCATATATTCGATCCCCCTTACCCTCATCTACCATCCCCCACCCCCCACCCCCCTTACCCTCTGGCAACCACCAAACCATTGTCTGTGTCTATGAGTTTCTGTTTCTCATTTGTTTGTCTTGTTCTTTTGTTGCTTTTGGTTTATATACCACATATCAATGAAATCACATGGTTCTCTGCTTTTTCTGTCTGACTTATTTCGCTCAACATTACACTCTCAAGATCCATCCATGTTGTCACAAATGTTCCTATATCATCTTTTCTTACCGCCGAATAGTATTCCATTGTGTATATATACCACAACTTCTTCATCCATTCATCTATCGAAGGACATTTTGGTTGTTTCCATGTCTTGGCCACCGTAAACAAAGCTGCAATGAACATTGGAGCACACGTGTCTTTATCTCTAAAAGTTTTCAGATTTTTTGGGTAGATACCCAGGAGAGGGATTGCTGGGTCATATGGTAATTCTATTCGTAATTCTTTGAGGAACCTCCACACTGCCTTCCATAACGGCTGCACCAGTCTGCATTCCCACCAACAGTGTATGAGGGTTCCTTTTTCTCCACAGCCTCTCCAACATTTGTTACTATTTGTCTTGTTGATGATTGCCATTCTGACTGGGGTGAGGTGATATCTCATTGTGGTTTTTATTTGCATTTCTCTGATGATTAGTGATGTTGAGCATTTTTTCATAGGTCTATTTGCCATTTGTAGGTCCTCTTTGGAGAAATGTCTCTTCAAGTCCTCTGCACATTTTTCAATTGGGTTGTTTGTTTTTTGTTGTTGAGTTGCACGAGTTCCTTGTATATTCTGGATACTAGCCCCTTATTGGAGGCACTGTTTGCAAAAATCTTCTCCCATTCAGTTGGTGGCCTCTTTATTTTGCAGATGGTTTCTTTTCCTGTGCAGAAGCTTTTAAGTTTCATATAGTCCCATTCGTTTATTTTAGCTTTTACTTCCATTGCCTTTTGAGTCAAATTCATAAAATGCTCTTTGAACCCAAGATCCATAAGTTTAGTACCTATGTTTTCTTCTATGCAGATTATTATGTCAGGTCTTATGCTTAAGTCTTTGATCCATTTTGAATTGACTTTGGCACATGGTGACAAATAGCAGTCCAGTTTCATTCTTTTGCATGTGGCTATCCAATTCTCCCAGCACAATTTATTGAAGAGGCTGTCTTTGCTCCATTGTAAGTTTTTAGCTTCTTTGTCAAAAATTATCTGTCCATATTTATGTGGTTTTATTTCTGGGTTCCAATTCTATTCCATTGGTCTATGTGTCTGTTTTTCTGCCAATACCATGCTGTTTTGATTATTGTGGCCCTGTAGTACAAGCCAAAGTCAGGAAGTGTGATACCTCCATTATTGTTCTTTTTTCTTAAGATTGCTTTGGCTATTTGGGGTCTTTTGTGGTTCCAAACAAATCTGATGATTTTTTGTTCTATTTCTTTAAAATAAGCCATTGGGATTTTGATGGGCATTGCATTGAATCTGTATATTGCTTTGGGTAATATGGCCATTTTAACTATGTCGATTCTTCCAATCCATGAGCACGGAATGTCTTTCCATTTCTTTGTGTCTTCTTCAATTTCTTTCAAAAAAGTCTTATAGTTTTCAACATATAGGTCTTTCACATCCTTGGTTAAGTTTATTCCTAGGTATTTTATTCTTTTTGTTGCAATTGCAAAAGGAATTGTTTTTTGTATTTCGTTTTCTGAGATTTCATTGTTGGTATATCGGAAGGCAATGGACTTTTGTGCGTTGATTTTGTAGCCGGCAACTTTACTGTATTCGTTGATTGTTTCTAATAGCTTTTTGGTGGAGTCTTTAGGGTTTTCTATATATAGAATCGTGCCATCTGCAAAGAGTGATAATTTAACTTCTTCATTCCCTATTTGGAAGCCTTTTATTTGTTTCTCTTGTCTGATTGTTCTGGCAAGGACTTCCAACACGATGTTGAAAAGCAGAGGTGATAGGGGACATCCCTGTCGTGTTCCTGAACGTACAGCAAAGGGCTTCATTTTTTCTCCATTGATTATGAGATTAGCAGAGGGCTTGTCATATATGGCCTTTATTATGTTAAGGTATTTTCCTTCTATATCCATTTTATTAAGTGTTTTAATCATACATGGATGTTGTATCTTGTTAAATGCTTTTTCTGCATCAATTGATATAATCATATGATTCTTGTCCTTTATTTTGTCTATATGATATATCACATTAATGGATTTGCGTATGTTGAACCATCCTTGTGCCCCGGGGATGAACCCCACTTGGTCGTGATGAATAATCTTTTTAATGCATTGTTGTATTCGATTTGCTATAATTTTATTTAGTATTTTTGCATCGGTATTAATCAGAGATATTGGTCTGTAGTTTTCTTTTTTTCTGCTGTCCTTACCAGGTTTTGGTATCAGGGTAATGTTGGCATCATAAAATGAGTTGGGGAGTACTGTTTCGTCTTCAATTTTTTGGAAGAGTTTGTGCAGAATTGGTATTAGATCCTCTTTGAAGGTTTGGTAGAATTCACTAGTGAAGCCATCTGGTCCCGGACTTTTGCTTTTGGGAAGGTTTTGGATGACTGATTCAATTTCGTTACTGGTGATCGGTCTGTTTAGATATTCCAGTTCTTCATGGTTCAGCCTTGGAAGGCTATATGTTTCCAAGAACTTATCCATTTCTTCTAGGTTGTTGAATTTGGTGGCATATAGTCCTTCATAGTATTCTTGGATGATCCTTTGTATTTCTGTGGTGTCCGTGATAACTTCCCCTTTTACGTTTCTGATTTTGTTAATCAGTGTCTTCTCTCTTTTTATCTTAGTAAGTCTAGCCAAGGGTTTGTCAATTTTGTTAATCTTCTCAAAGAACCAGCTCTTTGTCACATTAATTTTTTCTATTGTCTTTTTGTTCTCTATTTCATTTAGTTCTGTTCTAATTTTTGTTATTTCCTTTCTTCTGCTGGCCTTGGGTTTTACTTGTTCTTCTTTTTCTAGTTCTTTAAGGTGTAACATGAGGTTATTTATTTGGGAGTTTTCTTGTTTCCTGAGATAGGCCTGTAATGAAATAAATTTCCTTCTTAAAACTGCTTTCGCTGCATCCCAAAAAGTTTGGTAGGATGTATTTTCATTGTCATTTGTTTCTATGTATCTTGTGATCTTTCCTCTAATTTCTTCTTTGACCCAGTCCTTCTTTAAATGTATGTTGTTTAGTCTCCATGTATTTGTGTTTTTTCCCGCTTTCTTTTTACAGTTGATATCCAATTTCAAAAGCCTTGTGATCAGAGAATATGCATGGTATGATTTCAATCTTTTTAAATTTGTTGAGACTGATTTTATGTCCCAATATATGGTCTATCCTTGAGAATGTTCCATGTACACTAGAAAAGAATGTATAGTCTGATGTTTTAGGATGAAGTGCTCTATAAATGTCAATTATGTCCATTTCATCTAATGTGTCATTTAGGGGTACTATTTCGTTATTCATTTTCTGTTTGGATTATCTATCCATAGCTGTCAATGATATATTTAAGTCCCCTAGTATAATTGTGTTTTGGTCAATTTCTCCCATTAGTTCTGTTAGTAGTTGCTTGGTGTATTTCGGTGCTCCCTGGTAGGGGGCATAAATATTGATGACTGTTATGTCTTCTTGTTGTACAGTCCCCTTTACCATTATGAAATGTCCATCTTTGTCTCTTGTTATCTTTTTCACCTTGAAGTCTGTTTCATCTGATATCATTATGGCTACACCTGATTTTCTCTGGGTACCATTTGCTTGGAGTGTCAATTTCCACCCTTTCACTTTGAGTCTATGCTTGTCCTTGTAGCTGAGATGTGTCTCTTGGAGACAGCATATGGTTGGGTGTAGTATTTTGATCCAATCTGCTACTCTGTGCCTTTTTATTGGTGAGTTCAGTCCATTTACATTTAGGGTGATTACTGATATGTGAGGATTTCCTGTCATTCTATCTTTAGTTTTCTGGTAAGGCTGTGTCTCCATTGTTTCTTTGCCTTTTTGTTGTTGTCTATTATTTCTGTGTGGTGGTATTTTATGATGTTTCCCTCTGTTTCTTCTTTTATTTCAGTATATATTTCAGTTCTGGATTTTTTTTTGAGTGGTTACCCTTAAGTTTATGTAAAGGAAAGTATGATATTTAGAGTATTCCATTTTCTTCAGCACGCTTACTTTCTCCATTCCCATATTCCGGTTCAGGCCTTTACTCTCCCCCTTTTTGAGTTGTGGTTGCCACAAATTGTCCCTGTTGATGGTGGTCGAATAGCCTCCTTTAGTATTTCTTGTAGTGCAGGTCGTGTATTAGAAAATTCCCTCAGCTTCTGTATGTCTGGAAAGGTCTTTATTCCTCCTTCATATCTAAAGGATATCTTTGCTGGATATATTATTCTTGGCTCATGATTTCTCTCTTTCAATAGTTTTAATATTTGGTACCACTCCCTCCTGGCTTGTAGAGTTTCTGCTGAAAAATCTGATGATAATCTAATGGGCTTTCCTTTGCAAGTTACCGTCTTCTTTTCCCTGGCTGCCTTGAGGATTCTTTCTTTGTCGTTGATTTTAGACAGCTTCAGTACAATGTGCCTTGGAGAAGGCCTGTTGGGATTGAGGTAACTAGGTGTTCTATTTGCTTCTTGGATTCGAGGGTCCAGTTCTGTCCACAAATTTGGGAAGTTCTCATCGACAGTTTTTTTGAATATATTCTCTGTTCCCTTCTCTCTTTCTTCTCCTTCTGTTATGCCCATTATTCTTATATTGCTCTTTCTGATGGAGTCAGAAAGTTCTTGTAGAGTTCTTTCATTACATTTAAGTCTCAAGTCTCATTCTTCTTCTATCTGTTGCATTTCCAGGTTTCTATCTTCGATGTCACTGATTCTTTCCTCCATCTGGTCAACTCTACTACCTAAGCTGGTTATTTCATTCTTAATTTCTTCTATTGAGTTCTTAATCTCCAGAAATTCTATTTCGTTCTTTTTTAAAATTTCAGTCTCTTTCGTAAAATGCTCATGCTGTTCTTTGATTGAGTTTCTGAGTTCCTTTAACTGCCTATCTGTGTTTTCTTGTATCTCGTTGAGTTTTTTCAGAACTGCAATCTTGAATTCTCTGTCATTTAAGTCACATATTTCTGTATCTTTAAGTGCCTTCTCTGGAGATTTTTCACTTTCTTTCTGAGCTATCTTGTTGCCTTGGTTATTCATGGCGATTACTGGTTTACTATTTCTCTTCCTAGACATCTACAGGAGTGACTTCTGCAACAAGTTGATAGGAAGAGGTCTTTCTTTTGTTTTCCAGTACTTGTTGGTAGAATGTTTCACTTTTTCTCCGACTGCAGGGTTTTTTTTTTCCTCTCTCACAAGGTAGTGCTATGTTTTCTCTGCACTGTTCCAGCTTCTCACACAATGGGGCGATTCCCTGGGAGACAGGCTTCTCCTCTGTTAATAGTTCGTCTAGGTCACAGGGCGCAGTGTCCCGGTGGGTATGCAGAGAACTTTTGATGTTCCAAAGCTCTTCCAGCTCCTTATTCAGAGCCCGTATGTTTCAGCAGTTCTGTTTACTCCTGTAGGTATCCACCCAGATAGGTGGGGCCAGGGGCGGGGTAAGTTGTGAGAGTTGGCCCAGAGCAATGGCGGCAACCACCACCACAGCAGGTCCTGCTACCACAGCTCTCTCCCCTTTGCCGGAACTAGTTGGGCTGTTGATTTGTGTTTGTGGGCCACAGTTCTCAAATATAGCAAATTTTCTTTTGTTTTGATCTGACACTGCTACTGTTTCGCTTCTAGCACCGGGCAGGTGGGGGAGGGGCGAGCTCTGGGAGGGAGAGAGGGGGCAGCTAGTCTCAGTGCCTAAGGCTCCGTTCTCTGCTTGGCAGTGCGGACTTAAACCACCGTTTTCAGCCTTTTTCCCTCAGTCTTTTCTCCAAGGTCTCTGCCATGAGCGTTGGGTTCAGCCGTGTTATATGCTGTCCCCTCAGCCCATTGGAGCCCTGGCGGAGCCCTAGCAGTCCGAGTTCTTCCCTCTTCCGCATCTGCGGTAGTTTCTGGAAGCAGCGAGCTCGGAGCACTGAGCTAGGTCTGCGTCCTGCGCCCGCACGGCTCCGTCTCTGCGCACTTCTCCCTTTCCTCCTCCCTCCATTCGCGTGAATCTCCCACCTGTAGGTGATTTCAGTTGGTAGTGGGCCTCTTCGTGTTGCCTGTCTGCTGTGCAGGGAGTCCTTTGTGGAGTTTTTGTTGTTTGATTCTTTGTAAATTCCAGGGGAGCTTTACAGAGGCTCACCTCACTCCGCCATTTTCCCGGAACTCTCATGATACATTTTTAAAACACATACATTTGGGAATCATCACCAGAACTTTTGATTTAGTATTATGTAGTATTCTTTGTCAAGAACCACTGTCCTATAAAAAATCAGTACCACACACACTAAGCTAAATAAGTAAAAACTAGCAAACAAAAAACAAACAAACAGCAACAGCAAAAAACAGAGGTGAAGTGGTTTTAACTGAATCCTGAGAGTAAAAGAACAAGCAAACTGAAATAAGTGTGATCTCTTGTGACAGAAAGATGTTATATTAAAATTTCAGGCATTATGGGCAAGACTGTGTGATTGTCTTTTTTGAATTGGATAAAGAAGGGCATAAGGGGGAATAATATGAGTTTATGGGAGTGGAGAAGAGAGAGATATTTTTAGCCAGAAGCAGATGAAAGATGGATATATAGAGGGTCTCTGTAAGCGAAGAGACAACCATACTTATAGGCTAAAGATAAAGAGATAGAGAGAAAGGCTGAAGAACTGTGTATGCTCCTGTGCTGGTAGTTAGGTTTGGGAGGGAGTTTCAGTTGTGAAGGAAAGGGAAATATAATTGGGAATAGTTCAAAGACAAGTATAGTGAGCAAAGATAATAATAAGTGTGAGATTGAATACAATCAACTCATCATGGTACTAATCCACAGAGATTTCTTTCAATTTTCAACTATTCAGGTGTAACAGTGAATATGACAGAAAGTTCAACTAATCCAGGGCTGGAGTTTATGAAGGACAGATGCAAAAACAGGACAATGGCTCAAAATAATTAAGGGGAATAGTAAGAAAATGTAATGGTAAGTCATGGAGGAACACATCAGCTGGAAAAGGAAATAAGTTCATGAGGGGTTAATAAAATGAGTGGAAATGAAGTACCAAGGGACTAGCAAATTCAATGAAGTCATAGAGCATATGTAGTGGGGAAGAGGGACAGAAAACAGGAATTAAATTCAGTTTTTAAAAAGCAGATTTTATCTAAATGGAACCATTAAGAATGATAGCAGGACTCATGATGTGGGAGTAAATCACAGAAGCGACATGAAAAATAAAAATGGTAGTTAAAGTACATATAAACGGAATTTACTCAGTATGGTAGCAGGGCTTGAGGTAGAGAAGAAAAGTGTGAGAAGGTACCCAGATGTTTAATGAATATAAAGTAGTGATCAGAAGTTTTTGAAAAGTCACAGAAAATGAGAAATAAAAGGTATACAACTGGATGACAGAGACATCAGAATAATGCTTTCATGTGAGAATAGAGAGATGACAGTTTCAATGGAATATTTTTAATAACAATTATATAGTTCTCAGCTCACAATCTTGTGGTGCATGGGTCATGCAGCTTTTACAGATGTATTAATTAAAATTATTGATTGCAATATAAACTTGGAAAATAAAAGGACTGAGGTAACTGGAGATTTAAGGAATAGGATTTAAAGGACAGCTTGATCAAGAAACCATTGTTGAGATTAATAATTACCAATTACTTTTTACCTTTGTGTTACTGCACTCACAAGATTCAAATCCAGGGAGAAAGGATTTAATCAGCCTAATGTGTGTCATATATATGAGTTTGTCAGCTGAGGATGACCCTGTCCATTTAAGATGCACCTATATTTGCTTAAAACCTTATCCCACATATAGTGATGAACCCTGCATCCTTCCAAATATTCTTATCATGATGTACTTAAGATACTCTTGGTCATTCTAGCCTCATATCTTTTTTGTTGCATATTTGATTTCTATCCTACTGGGCTGTTGGGGCTGTTTTCTTTCTCCACCTGGCATAAACCTAAATGTGAAACATCGGCTTCCTTCCTTGATTTTGTGTATTCACACATAGTCATTGTATGTAGTAGTATTGTTATCAAACAGAAGTTTTAAGGATAATGGGACAAGGGATGGGAGTGAATGGGGCTGTTGCATATCAGTAACAAGCAGAAGAAAATCTAAAAGTGAATTATATATATATATGAAAATTCTCTCCTTCTTGTTCTTCTTGTTCTCCTTCTTCTTCCTTCTTCTCCTTCTCCTTCTCCTTCTTCTTCTTCTTTCCCTCTCCCCATGTTCATTTCCTCCATCTAATCACTAGCTCATTCATTCTGACTCCAGCATTCAACTTCAACATTGATGCAGAATAGTTGTGCTATCTTCTTCTCAATCCAAGCCTAATTAGGGGTGCACCTGAGAGAAGTTTAGCTAAAAACTAAAATGACAAATCAGGCTGTTTTGCTAAACTAAGGAAGTTAGATTTTATACATAATTGCTATTCATAGTACAAGGTCAGACAATTAAGTTGTGAACTCATGCTAGGAGAGGTGCTACATACCTCATTGTTGAATATCACTACAGTCACCTTCAAAGTACTCCCCTTAGGAAGCTATGTGCCAATGCCAGTGCCTAGTCCACCCTTCAAAGCAATTTTTGAACTCCTTTCATTGAATGGCTATCACAACTGCTGTATTATATTTGATGTCCTTAATGTCATCAAAATGCCTTCTTTTCAGTATTTTCTTTATCTTTGGGTAAAGAAGGAAGTCATTGGGGGCCAGATCAGGTGAGTAGGGAGGGTGTTCCAATACAGTTTTTTTGTTTACTGGCTAAAAACTCCCTCACCATGTGAGCTGGTGCATTGTCGTGATACAAGTGTCATGAATTGTTGGTGAAAATTTCAGGTCATTTAACTTTTTCATGCCCCTTTTTAGCACTGCCAAATAGTAAACTTGGTTAACTATTTGTGCAGTTGGTACAAATTCATAATGAACAATGCCTCTGATATCAAAAAAGGTTAGCAACATTGTTGCAACAAGTTTGCAAACTTAATTGTCAGACCTCGTATTTTATGTATTCATATCTATCTTTTTCTGTCTAATGGTGTATCCTTTTTGCCATTGCTTGAGAGGTCTTTCCTTACTCCAAGATCACAAAGTTATTCTTCTCATTTAATCTTTTAGTTCATTCTTCTACCTTTACATTTAGGTCTTTAATCTACTTATGCTTATGTTTGGATATAATATAAATAGGTTTGTTTTTCTTCATATAGAAAACCAATTTTTCTAAAACCATTTATGAAACAATGTATTTATCACAAATTTGTAGTACCATGTTAATTGCGTTTTTTCTGAACTTTTTTTCATAATATTTTACTTAAAGTAATTTTTCCTGTGTACTTACAATTGACTTCTAATCCTTACAGACCAGGTTTATAGAAAACTGCTTTACCTCCTAGTTTCATATCTGAATCCTAAATTAGTATAAATATTTTGGGGTGGTTTGCTCTAAAGTGGGAGGAACCTTAGAGATGAAGGAAGTAATATTGTTGTCAGTGAAATGTTGCTATAAAATGAGGGCTGATAACAGACTACTTTATGAATGTATTCTTATTCTCACACAGTGTTTGGTTACATGTGTGCTTTTATTAAGGCACAAATTTGTTCAAAGTTGGAGGAGAATCCAAGATCTATTTCTGTGTGCATTCCAGACACTTGGCTTCTAAACAAGTATTCTTTTGAAGTCAAGTTTTGATAGTCAGTCAGCTAATGATGGACTATAGCTAATGTTGGACTATAAAAGTCATTTATTTTAGGTACTGCTTCTGATTTTATTTTTATAATTTCTAGAAAAAATAATGTCATGTCTCTGGCATTTCTGCTCTTCCATTTTCCTCAAAAGCTAAAATCCATATTTAATACCTATATAAAGACTTTAGAATAAAAACACTGATATCAGTATCATACTGGAACACACAAAATGAAGGCCAGCCCACATCACAAATCTAAACCTAAGTCAGCTTGCACTTAGGGCAAACATCTGTTGAGGCAACCTCACATACACTAATCACAATCCTTAGCTTTAGCTAGCTTACCTTTCCCTGAAAATAGAATGTGCATGGCCCATAAGAAAATCCCAAACCTCCTAACCAATTATGCCCTGTTTCTGCGTAGCTTCTTCCAACATTCTATAAAACTTTCTCTTGCCCTAAATCCCTTAGAAAGAGTGTGCCACTGCTTGTGAAACACTGTACTCCACCACCTCACCCCCCAATCCATGGATTGTGTTTCCTTGAATAAAGGGCACCAAATCCATTATTAAATTGTTTTAGTTTTGTCATTTGACAACACCTAAAAACGTACATTATAACAATGTTTTTCAAATGCCTGATGACCTGCTAATTGCAATAAACCCACTAGTGGGGAAAGAAAAAATATACACGTTCTTGGACATCAGCCCTGAAGACTGAGATTTAATAGATTTAGAGTGTAGCCTCAAAAATCACTCAGAAAAAATCTCTGAGAAAATTCTCATATGTACACAAATTTAGGAAACCCTACATTGGAGTAAACAGATAAATCTATAACTTATAAATCTGTAAGGTAAAATATATGAATACCTTGAATAAAAGCAAATATGCCATCTAACTAATGGTAGTTTTTGCTTTACTTAGTGATACATTTTTTGTTACAATTAATGAATTTTAGTTATGCCTAGTGTATATATTAAGAAAATCTAGGCTTAAGAAATTGGAAAAAAATCGTGTGATGGCAACAAATATCTTTAATTTTTATATAATGACTTTGAAATTCATTTTATCATTTAACTGATCCATATTAATTCTTTTGTGTACTCAAATGATTCTGAGTATTTCATCCTGTATTGACTCCATTTCATGTAGAGTGTTCATGGAGAGTACAAAATTGAATGATACATTTTAATTTTTCAGTGGTAATTAATACCAACTTTTCTAGTTAATTTAAAGCACCATGTGGATGATGCAAAAATAGCTTGTTTCATTTAATATGCATAACAGATGTCATTATATTTCTACACACTGAATGGTGTTTTCATATTGTTAAGAATTGTGTGTGGTATTTTAATCTGAATTATTGCAGTTGTTTTCTCTTCAAGTCAATAATACAAGCCTACAAAATTAAAATGCACTACTTGTGTCAAACATAACAAAATCATTGTTTGTTTATTTTTAAGGTGCTAATAAAAAAAGATTAATGATATTGCTGGATAATGAAACAATCTGCCAGGAGGTAAGCCCGAGAATATAGAGAGGCACAGTAGCAAGGAGAGTTAAGGAAAAAAATAACTTTCTTCTATGAATACATTCAAAAGAATTTTTTTACAACCCACCTGATATTTGGTGTTTGGTGTTGAAAGGAATTTTGTGTTTTGTTGTTGTTGTTGTTGTTGTTTTGCATGTGTGTTTGTGTGTTCCTGAAATGTCTTGGAGATTATTTACCTCCAGACCGGAAGCATTTGCATTTTAAGATATTTTGTCAAACAATAAGGATATTTGACCTCCATAAAAACTGTATTTTCTAAACAAAGACACCCAGACTTTAACATATTATACACAGTAACACCACATTAATGCAGATCTCAGTAACTCAAATTGATGACAGTTCAAACCAGTTACCTTCTGAAAATAAAGAAAGGTTCTATTACATATAATAAATTGACAGTGTGTTAAGCTCAATGGGGAAAGAGGGAAAGAGTGGTGGCCAAACGTTTTACTTTACTAAAAAAAAAAAAACAAGAAAGAAAGAAAGAAAGAAAGAAAGAAAGAAAGAAAGAAAGAAAGAAAGAAAGAAAGAAAGAAAGAAAGAAAGAAACTATTTCAAATGCTTTCAGTAGCTCAAAATTACAAGTATTTGTATGGGAAAAATATTCTTCCCATTTATTATAGTCCCAAAGGAGCCTTACTAGGCCATATTTCATGAACTTAGTTATCTGTGTATGGTGAATCTGAATGTTTAGAAAATCAATATTTATTATAATGATAAAAAAGATAGCAACCATGTATCATGTACCTTAGACACCAACCATATAGTTCTTTACATATATTGCTTCATGTTATACTAAATCCATATAAAGTGCATGTTATTAACTTACAGATAATAAAAGTAAGGTTCAAAGATTAATCTGCCACAGATCACACAGCTTTAAGTGGCAGATAAGTTGGCTTTGAGCCTTTTAAATAAACCAATAATAGATTTCAAAGTGTAGGCCCTGATCCAGCAGCATTGGCTGTTAATACAAATGTCCAGTCCCTATTTCAGACCTGCTGTACCAGAAACTCTGGGGGAGTAGAGTCCAGTCACATGTTTTTAAAAAGTCCTCCATGTGATTCTGACACATGCTAAAGTTTAAGAACCATTGATATAAATAACAGTAATGTTGGGGTTCAGAGAAGACACCCCAATATATGCCACTTTAACATATTAGTTATTTTACATAGTTACTTGAAAAGCAGCCAATGCAGGAACAACACCTTAACCCTCCTTTGTCTTCCTGAATGCATGAAATAAATATCCCCTGTGAAAGGTGCCCGCCCTACATCTGGAGATTGAAAGAGACACCCTTATCACTATAGTTAGAGGATTCAGGGCTGAGAAGCCTGCATAAACAAACCTTGTTACATTTTTTTTTTTTGCAAATTTATTATTCAAGCCCAAACTTTGCTTAGGTTTCTTACTAATGAGCACCAAAACCTAACTTTTGTTTTCCTGTAAAATCCTCACAAATTCATTGTGGGTATTTTTTTGTGAAAAGATGTAAAAATTGCCTGCTTTAGGATCATTCTCTGAGCATGAATTTTATGATCCCCATGTGCACAAAATTAAATTGTTTTTTTCCTTCCTGTTAATCTGTCTTGAGTCAATTTTATTATTACTCCAGCCACAAGAAATCAAGAGGGGTAAGGGGGAAGTTTTCCTCCCCAAGACAGAAATAATGATTATATATTATATCACTATACTATATTACAGTATTATATTAACCATTTGACTAATATCTATGTTATTAAGCATTTTATTTCTTGGTAGGTTAGTTTCCACCATAACTAAAAACTGTATCTAAAACATCTATATTGTGTAAAGAGCAACATATTGAGGATTTAAAAGATTGATTTCTGATCTTATAAATATGAAATAAAATCTGTGAACTTGTTTCTTGATCTGTAAAGTGAAGTGCTTGGACTAGATGGCCTCTAAACTCATTTTTAACCTTGATGTTTTAGTTGTCTTGAAAACATGAATGGTTGATTACAGAAATATGGGCAATCTGTGCCCTCAATGCAAACCTCTAGTTCAAAGAGGCATCATTTATATCATTGTCCATATGAGTAGTAGTTGTGTCATGTACAATCAGCAAAGCAGTATGCAGTTTCATCATCCTCATTACTTTGTGTGTGTGTGTGTGTGTGTGTTTGTATTTATTTTTTTAAATTAAAGTTATTGGGGTGACAATTGTTAGTAAAGTTACATAGGTTTCAAGTGTACAATTCTGTAATACATCATCTATATATCCATTGTGTGTTCAACACCAAGAATTAGTTCTCCTTTCATCACCATATATTGATCCCTTTTACCCTCATCTACCACCCCACTCCCATCTTACCCTCTGGTAACCACTAAACTATTGTTTGTTTCTATGTGTTTTTGTTTCTCCATTTGTTTGTGTTCTTCCTTTGTAGTTTTCAGCTTTATTTACCACATACCAGTGAAATCTTATGGTTCTCTACTTTTTCTATCTGACTTATTTCACTTAGCATAATAATCTCAAGATCCATCTGTGTTGTCACAAATGGCACTATTTCATCTTTTCATATTGCATAATAGTATCCCATTGTGTATATATACCACATCTTCTTTATCCAATCACCTATTGAGGGACACTTTTGTTGTTTCCATATCTTGGCCACCGTAAGTAAAGCTGCAATGAACATCCTCACTACTTTAGCAACAACAAACAAAAATGAAAATAATCCTTAACTCAAAATGTTCTACTGTCAAGTAATAGCTAGAACATTATTTTCAGAAAACACTTGTGCAATGAAAAATAAAAGGAGTTTGGAGTGAATCAAATGACTCCAGGTCTTGTTTTTCCATGACTTGCCTTTGAGATCTTCAGGAAGTTACTAGTTTCTCTGAAACTTTAAGAGTTTATATTTAAAAATAAATAAGCATATTACATTACTTAATTTATATGAGAGTAAGAGCAATTAAAGACTGACATTTTATAAAAGCATTTTTAAAATTTGGCTATTAACAGTATATATGAAAATCTTATAACCTTGAAAGTTTAAAAACTATTCCTCTAACAATATTCCATAATTTATAACTAGAGTAATTCAGATGAGTCCTTCCAGTAGCTACAAAAGAATGGAGATTTACTACTGTGGGGGAAGAAAATTAAATTTCCCTCTACCCTTATAAGTTCTTGGCTGACCCCACCCTGTAATGAAAGACAGATTAACAGGAGAAAAACAAACAGAAATTTAATAATAAATATACCTCCTGTATACATGGGAGATACCCAAGAAAACCAAGTAACCCAAAATAGCCCAAGCCATCATCTTACATAACATATTCAGATAAAAACAAAAGATGTCGGGGATTGGGATAGTGACTTATGAGTAGTAACCAGAAAAAGCGTTGTAAACATCTGCTGTTTCTTAAAAATAGACAGTGGAAAAATGTCCACTTTCAACTTCTTATTCAACATAATATAGGAAGTCCTAGCCATGGCAATCAGACAAGTAAAATAAATAAAAGGCTTCCACATTGGAAATGAAGAAGTAAAACTGTCATTGTAAGCAGATGACATGATACTATACATAGAAAATCTAAAAGATTCCACCAAAAAAAAAAAAGCCTATTATAACTGATAAATGAGTTCAGTAAAGTAACAGGATTCAAAGTTAGTACTCAGAAGTAAGTTGCACTTTTATACACCAATCACAAACCTTCAGAAAGAGAAATTAAGAAAACAATCCCATTTACAATTGTGTCAAGAAATAAAATACCTAGGCATAAATTTAACCAAGGAGGTAAAAGATCTATACTCAAAAAACTATAAGACACTGAAGAAAGGAATTTAAGAAGATATAAATAAATGAAAGCATATGTGTTACTCATGGATAGGAGAAATTAACATTGTTAAAATGTCCTTACTGACTTTGGAGAGAGGATCCAAGATGACAGAGTAGATAAATGCTGTGACCACATCCTTCTAGGAACTCATTAGAATCCCAATTGAATTATGGTGCAATCAACCTGGAAAACCATCTGAAGTCTATCTGAACAGAAGTCCTATAACTGAAAATAAACAGAAGCCATGTTCAGACTGGTAGGAGGAGCAAAGATGTGGAACAGGCCCCAAAACTCCCTGTGGGAGTTCAGAATCTGCCATGGAGGTTCCCTCCAGAGGAGTGAGGGACCCTAGCCCCACAACAGGCTACCCAGCCCAGAGTATTGGTGCTGGGAAGAGGAGCCCCCACAACATCTGGCTGTGAAAAACAGTGAGAATTCCAACTATACAGGTGGGAGGGGAGGCTGTGGAAAACGCAGACATCTGCTTAAAAGGCCCACACACAGAATCACTCGCTCACAGGCACTCTCCCCAGGCTCTGGTGGAGGGATGGTGACTCAGAAGGTGTCATAGGCATATGGGGGACAGACTGAGGTCTGTGGCTTTAAAGTGAGGGCTGCAGGACAAATACCAATTACACAGATAAGTATCTTTCTCCCATGCATCCAGCAGGTGGGCACCAATGTTCTGGTGAGCTACATTGTCCCACCCTGCTGACTGCCTGGGACCCTGCCCCCATCCATCTCTGCAAAAAAGGGAGGTAATATATTTTCAAGCAGCCAGCCCCTCCTGCATTGCACTCTTCCTTGGAAAACTATCAGAATCCAGCAGGCCCCAGGCAGGTGGCTACTGTCCTTGGTGTGCTCTGAGACTTTTGCTGAGTAGCTCCAGGCTCAGCACTGGCACCAAACCAGAATTTACATTAACTTGGTGACCGCAACTCTTCCCACTCTAATGATTCCCTGAGACCCTGCCTCACCCAACTTGTTCTGCACAAGGCTGTATCAGTGGCTGAAACTTAAGGCAGCCAGCAGATGGCAGCAGGTCTTGTGGTGCCTTGGCTTTTTGTGGAGCTATGCCAGGCTGAGTACTGGAGACAGACGTCATCAATTCATAGTGTGGTATCTCCCACATGACTCCAGGTTTAGCAGAGCCAGCAAACAGCTGAAGATTGCTTTGTAGCTCCTACCGAGTATTCCCCAGCCAGTCCCAGGCAGTGTGTGACCTGGGCCTGCACCAGAGCCCCTACCATCACACACCAAAACCAACATACTTGGTAGTTGGCTTCAGATCACAGCAGAGCACTGTCCAATTAGCTCCAAAAGTGGCATACACAAAGGGTGGTCTCAACCAGAGCTTGCTTGGGAAAATCCAATTCAGTAAGGTAAGCCCTCTGCACAGCAGCCCATAAGCTACGTATGTGGTCAAACCCTACAGCCAATCAGCTTGAGGGTCAATCCCATCCACTGACATGCCAATAGCAATCAAGGTTCAACTATAACAGGAGGGCACACACAACCCACGCAAGGGACACTCTTGGAACACCCAGAGAAGGTGAACAGGGAGACTGTGCCAGGGCCCCTAAAGGCACATAACTACATAAGTCTACTTGGTCAAGACTGGAAGACAAAGCAGATATATCAAATACATAGAAACAAACACAGAGAGACAGTCAAAATGAGGAAACAGAGAAATGTGTCCCAACTGAAAAAACAGGAGAAAAATTCAGAAAAAGAACTAAAAGTGAAGTGAAGCAGATGTCAGAGACATGTGGCTGTGAGGAGTACTCCTTGAAATCTCCCCTGGAAACTACATCAAATTGAATATCTGTAATTCAACAAAGGATACTCTATGCAATACAGAAACATGTGTGAGAGACCCACATATTAAAACATCCGAAGGTGGGTGAATCACGGTGATCAGGGGAAGACGGAATGGGGAAGAGCAGAGATGCAGGCCACAAGATGCAGCCCAGAGCTCACTGCACAACCAGCAGAGGGGAGGATTTAGACTGTAGATACCCTCTGTGTGGCCCCAAAGAATCCTGCCTGAGGGATCAATATATAATATAGCTGAACCCTTCAATTGTGGTAGAAACCTCAGAGCAAAGACCAAATAAAGGGTGATAACTGTGGTTTAAGCCCTTACACCAGGAAGAAAACAAATACACATAGATTGGCTGCCTCTCCCCATCTTCCCAGAGCTCACTTCCCCCCACCCTTCCAGTGCTAGTTGTGAGCCCCAGAAAAAGAAGAAAAAACCTGTAGTAGTGTCAGATCAAAGACCAGAATAGCTACAGCTCTGAGAATTGAAGAGCCATTTCTGCAGTAGACACCCAGTTTAGCAACTTCTGAGGAAAGAGAAGAAGCTGTAGGAGAAAGACAGTTGTGGGTTGGAAGTCACCATTGTTTGGAGCCACAAACACACCTACCACATCTCCCAGCCCACCCTGACCCAAATTCCTAGGCTGATCCCTGTGTGAACAACCTGGGCTGCTGAGACACACAAACTCTGCATTGGGATGCGGGGACAGAATTGGTGTTTCAGAGGCTCAGAACCCCATTGCCTGCAACATCTTCCCTTAGGGGCAACCTGATCACAGAGGAGAAGCTCACCTCCCAGGAAAAGTCCCATCACATGAGAAGTCAGAACAGTGCAACAGAAAATAAAATGCTGCAGTGCCACCTACAAAAAAGTAAGCAAACAAACAAAAAAATATATTTAAAAAACCCTCTTCATATAACCTGCTGAAGAATCCACTCCTGTAGATGCCCAGGAAAAGAAATCCATTAATTGCCATGAATAACCCAGGTGACAAGGCTTCTCAGAAAGAAAATTTAAAATCTCCAGAAAATGAACTTAGACATGGACATATGTGACTTAAATAACAGAGAATTCATGATTGCAATTCTGGAAAAACAAAACAAAACAAACTAAATGAGATGCAAGAAAACAAAGATAGGAAGTTTAATGTACTCGGAAATAAAATCAAAACACAGAATGAATATTTTACTAAAGAGACTGAAATTAAAAAGAAATTCTGGACATGAAGAATTCAATAAGGCAAATGAAGAATGAAACATCCACCTTACAAAATAGAGCTGACCAGAAGGAAACAAGGGAGACAGGAACAGAGAGTTTATTCAAGCAAATAGTCAACAAGAACTTCCCAAACCTATGGAAAGAACTGGGTCCTCAAATGCAAGAAGCAAACAGAACACCAAATTACCTCAATCAGACAGATGTTTTACAAGACACAGGATACTGAAGATGTCAAAAATTAATGACAAAGAAGAATTCTCAAGGCAGCCAGGGAAAAGAAGACAATAACTAACAAAATAAAGCCCATTAGATTATCATCAGATTTTTCAGGAGGAACTCTACAAGCCAGGAGGGAGTGGAATCAAATATTCAACGTATTGAAAGACAGAATAACACATCCAGCAAAGTTATCCTTTAGATATGAAGGAGGAATAAAGACCTTTCCAGACATAATGAAGCAAAGGGAATTTTCTACCACAAGGCTAGTATTACGGGAAATACTGAAGGATACTAGTCAACCTGAACCCAAAAGACAGAAGGATAGAAAACTGCCTGTGAGCAAGATTAGTAACAGACAGACATAAACAGGAAATGGCACCCCTACAAAGAATAGGGCACTATACACTTAAACAGAATATAAAAAATAAACAAGATAGAAGCATTAAAAACTGAAAAGGAAGAAGACAACAAGCTACTGCAACTCAGAAATCAAATTACAGCATAAATAAGGACAGTTTGTAAAAGTAAAATCATAAAAGAGGAGGGACTAAAGGATTTAATGAGCAAAACGGAATGGAGATAACAAACATGATGAAGGAAAAGGGCTCCTGTATATCGAAATATTATTTTACATAAATTTAATGGTAACCACTCAAAAAAGTCCAGAACAAAAACACATAACATAAAAACAGAAAACAGAATCAAAATCATAGAATACCACCAAACTAAAAGAACAAATAGAAACAAAAAGGCACAGAAACTGTGGAGACACTGAGTTACCAAAAACAAAAGATAAGATGGCTATAGGAAATCCTCATACATCAATAATCACGCTAAATGTAAATGGACTGAATTCACCATTAAAAAGGCACAGAACAGCAGATTGGAACAGAAAACAAAACCCAACCAACTGCTGCCTCCAAGAGACCCATCTCAGCTACAAGGACAAATATAGATTCAAAGTGAAAGGTAGAAAACAATACTGCAAGAAAATAAATGGTATCCAGTGAAAAGCAGGTGTAGCCATAAGTATAGCTGATGAAATAGACTTCAAGACAAAAAGTGTAACAAGAGACAAAAATGAACATTTCACAATGAATGATAAAGGAGGCATACAACAAGAAGGTGTAAATGTTTTGTTTTTAAAAATTATTTAAATTTTTTAATTAGCTTCAAGTGAAAACAGCAATGTAATAATTAGACATTTAAAGCCCTCATAAAGTAATAACCCACCCCCCAAGTTACTACCTCTCTAACATCATATATATCTGATACAATATCATCAACTATCTGCCCTATGTTGTACTCCACGTCCCTTGACTTCATATACCTACGTGTTTATTTTTAGTTGACATTCAATTTTATTCTACTTCAGCCTCAGGTGTATAGTACATTGCTCAAGCAACTACACAGTCTATGATATGATCCCTCTGATAAGTCCAGTGCCCATCTGGCACCTTACATGATCTTTAGAACACTGTTGATTACATTCCCCATACTGTATTAACTACACATTTGTGTTTCTTAATGCCTTCATCTTTTTCACCCTGCCCCATTCCCATCTATCACCCTGATAGATCTAGTACCTATCTGGTACCATACCTAGTTATTACAATATTACTGACTATGTTCCATATGCTATACCCTATACACCATGACTACTGTACAACAACAAATTTGTACTCTTAATCCGTATGCCTTTCACTCATCCTTAACCCCCCACCTTCCATCTTAAAAAAGACTCGCTAAGAGTCCTTGTAATACTGGCTTGGTGGTGATGAACTCCTTCAGCTTTTTCTTGTCTGTGAAGCTCGTTATTTGTTCTTCAATTCTAAATGACAACCTTGCAGGGTAGAGCGATCTTGGTTGTATGTCATTGCTTTTCATCACTTGGAATATTCCCTGCCACTCCTTTCTTCCCTGCAAAGTTTCTGTTGAGAAATCATATAAAAGTCTTATGGGTGATCCCTTGTAGGTAACTGCTGCTTTTCTCTTCCTGCCTTTAAGATTCTCTCTTTTTCTTTAAACTTTAGCATTTTAATTATGATGTGTCTTGATGGTGACTTCTTTGGGTTGACATTGTTTGAGATTCTCTGTGCTTTCTGGGCTTGTATGACTATTGCCTTCATCAGGTAAGGGAAGTTCCCAATCCTTATTTCTTTTTTTTTTTTTTTCATTAAAGTACATTGGGGTGACAACTGTTAGCAAAATTACATAGATTTCAGGTGTACAATTCTGCATTATATCATCTATATATCACATTGTGTGTTCACCAATCAGAGTCAGTTCTCCTTTCATCACCATATATTTTATCCCTTTTACCCTCATCTACCACCCCCCTACCCCCTCACCCTCTTATAACCACTAAACTATTGTCTGTGTCTATGAGTTGTTGTTTTGTTTTATTTATATTTTATAAAATTTATTGGGGTGACAATAGTTAGTAAAATTACATAGATTTCAGGTGTACAATTCTGTATTACATCATCTATAAATCCAATTGTGTGTTCATCACCCAGAGTCAGTTCTCCTTCCATCACCATATATTTGATACCCCTTACCTTCATCTCCCACCCCCCATGCCCCACCCCGCTTACCCTATGGTAACCACTAAACTATTGTCTCTGTCTATGAGTTTCTGATAAAGAAGTTGTGGTCTATGAGTTTTTTTTCTCATTTGTTTCTCTTGTTCTTTCGTAGTTTTTGGTACGTATACCACATATCAGTGAAATCACATGGTCCTCTGCTTTTTCTGTCTGACTTATTTTGCTTAGCATTATAAAATCAAGATACATCCATGATGTCACAAATGGACCTATTTTATCTTTTCTTACCGCTGAATAGTATTCCATTGTGTATATATACCACAACTTCTTTATCCATTCATCAATCGAAGGACATTTTGGTTGTTTCCATGTTTGGCCACCGTAAATAAAGCGGCAATGAACATTGTAGTTATGTGTCTTTATGTATAAATGTTTTCAGATATTTGGGGTAGATACCCAGGAGAGGGATTGCTGGGTCATATGGTAATTCTATTCATAATTTTTTGAGGAACCTCCACACTGCCTTCCATAGTGGCTGCATGAGTCTGCATTCCCACCAACAGTGTATGAGGGTTCCTTTTGTTCCACAGCCTCTTCAACACTTGTTACAATTTGTCTTGTTGATAATAGCCTTTCTAAATGGTGTGAAGTGATATCTCATTGTGATTTTTATCTGCATTTCTATGCTGATTAGCCATGTTGAGCATTTTTTCATATGTCTATTTGCCATTTGTATGTCCTCTTTGGAGAAATGTCTCTTCAAGTCCTCTGCCCATTTTTCAATTGGGTTGTTTGTTTTTTGTTGTTGTTGAGTTGAATGAGTTCCTTGTTTATTTTGGACATTCGCTTTTTATCGGAGGCACTGTTTACAAAAATTTATTTCCCATTCAGTTGATTGTCTGTTTATTTTGTCAATGGTTTCTTTTGCTGGGCAGAAGACTTTAAGTTGGATATAGTCCCATTCATTTATTTCAGCTTTTACTTCCCTTGCTTTTGGAGTCAAATTCATGAAATGCTCTTTGAACCCAAGTTCCTTGAGTTTAGTACCTATGTTTTTTCTATGCAATTTATTGTTTCAGGTCTTATGCTTAAGTCTCTGTAACATTTTGAATTAATTTCGGTACATCGTGACAAATAGCAGTCCAGTTTCATTCTTTTGCATGTGGCTTTCCAATTCTGCCAGCACCATTTATTGAAGAGGCTGTCTTTTCTCCATTGTATGTTTTTTCCTTCTTTGTCAAAAATTATCTGTCCATATTTATGTGGTTTTATTTCTGTGTTCTCAATTCTATTCCATTGGTCTATGTGTCTGTTTTTCTGCCAATATCATGCTGTTTTGATTATTGTAGCCCTGTAGTACAAACTAAAGTCACGGAGTGTGATACCTCCAGTATCGCTCTTTTTTCTTAATATTACTTTGGCTATTCGGGGTCTTTTGTGGTTGCAACCAAATATGATGATTTTTTGTTCTATTTCTTTAAAAAATGCCATTGGGATTTTTATGGGGATTTCATTAAATCTGTATATTGCTTTGGGTAATAGGACCAGTTAACTATGTTGATTCTTCCAATCCATGAGCACTGAATGTCTTTCCATTTCTTTGTGTCTTCTTCAGTTTCTTTTAAAAATATCTCAGAGTTTTCAGCATACAGGTCTTTCACATACTTGGTTAAGTTTATTCCTAGGTATTTTATTCTTCTTGCTGCAATTGCAAAAGGAATTGTGTGTTGTTTTTATTTCTTTTTCTGAGATTTCATTGTTATTATATAGGAAGGCAATGGACTTGGTATGTTGATTTTGCAGCTGGCAACTTTACTGTATTCATTGATTATTTTTAATAGCTTTTTGGTGGATTCTTTAGGGTTTTCTATACATAGCATCATGTCATCTGCAAAGAGTGATAATCTGAGTTCTTCATTCCCAATTTGGATGCTTTTCATTCTTCTCTTATCTCATTGCTTTGGAGAGGACTTCCAAAACTGTTGAAAAGCAGAGGTGATGGGGACAGCTCTGTTGCGGTCCTGAACGTAGAACAAAGGGCTTCAATTTTTCACCATTAATTATGAGATTAGCTGAGGGTTTGTCCTATGTGGCCTTCATTATGTTAAGGTATTTTCTTTTTATACCTATGTTATTAAGTGTTTTAATAATAAATGGATGTTATATCTTGTCAAATGTTTTTTCTGCATCAATTGATGTAATACATGATTTTTGTCCTTTATTTTGTTTATGTGATATATCACATTGATGGATTTGTGGATGTTGCGCCATCCCTGTGTCCCTGGGATGAACCCCACTTGGTCGTGATGAATAATCTTTTTAATGCATTGTTGCATTCAATTTGATAGAATTTTGTTTAGGATTTTTGCATCTGTATTCATCAGAGATATTAGTCTTTAGTTCTCTTTTTTTGTGTTGTCCTTACCAGGTTTTGGTATCAGGGTATGTTGGCCTCCTAAATGAGTTAGGGAGTACTGTGTCTTCTTCAATTTTTTGGAAGAGTTTGAGCAGGATTGGTATTAGAGCCTCTTTCAAGGTTTGGTAGAATTCACCAGTGAACCCATCTTGTCCTGGACTTTTGCTTTTGGGAAGGTTTTGGATGAGTGATTCAATTTTTGTTTACTGTTGATCGGTGTGTTTACATTTTTGAATTCTTAATGATTCAGCCTAGGATGGCTGTATGTCTCTAAGAACTTGTCCATTTCTTCTAGGTTGTTGAATTTGGTGGCATATAGTCCTTCATAGTATTCTTGGATGATCCTTTGTATTTCTGTGGCATCCGTGATAACTTCCCCTATTTCATTTCTGATTTTGTTTATTAGTCTCATCTCTCTTTTTGTCTTAGTGAGTCTAGCCAAGGGTTTGTCAATTTTGTTAATTTTTTCAAAGAACCAGCTCTTTGTCATATTAATTTTTTCTATTGTCTTTTTGTTCTCTATTTCATTTTGTTCTGTTCTGATTTTTATTCATTGAGCATTATTATAAACAGTGTTTGGAATTGTGCATCTGATAGATTACTTATCTCCATTTTGCTTAGATCTGTTTCTGGAGCTTTGTTCTGTTCTTTTTTTTTGGGACAAGTTTCTGTTTCTTCCTGTTTTCGCTGCCTCCCTGTTTTTGTTTTTATATATTAGGTAGGGTTGTTATGTCCTCCTTTCTTAGTACAGTGGCAATATATAGTTGGTGTGCTGTGGGGTTCATTGGCACAGTCTATCTGGTCACCTGAGTCTTGTGCTCTAGGTGTGTCTCTTGTGTGGGTTGTGTGTGCCCTCCTGTTGTTGTTGAGCATTGGTTTACAATTGCATATCAGTGGGAGGGACTGATCCTTGGGCTCACTGGTTGTGAGAACTGGCCTTAACTCCAGTGGAAGAGTTGTTCTTCAGGGGCTGACCCTATGAAACAGGATCTGTGTCAGCAGAACGCTGGTGTCTGCCAAATCCTCCCCTAGGGAGTTTTACACTTCAAGGCAGCTGTGTGATGCTCCAGCTCATTTTGAAGCTGCTCACTTGGGTCACCAGCCCCAGGACCACCTTGGAGGTGATCCACTGATCTACTTCATCCTCAGCTGGTGCCCTACCTGGGACCAAGCAGCGAGAAACATAAAAAAATCAGCAGAAGGCTGTTGCATGTTCTGTGCTTGGAAGCACCTTGAGAGGCCAAACCAAGAGCCAAGGCCAGCTGCCACTAATGCTAGCTTAGGGCTGCTCAGCCAGTGGTATGGGGCATGCCCAATCCAGATGTTGCTTGTCTGGGTTCCGAGATCCTTTATGAAACCCTAAGAAAGTCTGCAGCTTGAGCCAAAGCAGACGGACTGCTCGCAAAAGCCACTGGAAGTAGCCTGTGTGTGTCCAAATGTTGGGCTGGACAGCACCTTGAATCGCCAGAACATGGGGAATGAACACAGAGACTCAGATATGGGGCTACCTGTGGTCACACACTGGGAATGTGGAGAGCTCAATGGAAAAACAATGGTCTCTGTCAGCTTCCTGTCCAGGAGAAAGCCACTGCTTCAGGTCCCATCTCAAGCCAGACAGCTCAGTTCCTAACCATTTGACCCTGCTGCCTTTCCAGTTGCTGACCCAGTCCTGGGGCTCTGAGTGAGTGATTCTTTTGGCAGGTAAGTCTGCATGAAGTCCCTTTAAAAGGAGCACCTGAGAGAGAAGTCCCACTCAGTCTCACAAAGTCACAATGTCTGTTGGTTTTTTCAACATAGGAGGTTGGACAGCTAAATTCACAAACCCATCCTAGAAAAATACCTACACACCTCATTGCTGAATATCATTATGATCACCTTTGAAGTACCCCCTTGGGAATCTATGCATCAATGCCAGCATGCAGTCCACCATTTTCAAAGAAATTTTGAAACTCTTTCTGTAATGGCCATCAAATCTGTTGTTGTATTACACTTGATGTCCTGAATGTCATCAAATGTCTTCTTTTCAATATTTCCTTTATCTTTCGGTAAATAAAGAAATTTGTGGGGTCCAGACCAAGTAAGTAGGGAGGGTGTTCCAATACAGCTATTTGTTTACTGGCTAAAAACTCCCTCACAGATTGTGCCATGTGAGCTGTTGCATTGTCATCCTACAAGATCCATAAATTGGTCATCAAAATGGTGGCATGAGGTGAGCCTCTGTAAATCTCCCACGGAATTTAAAACTAATCGAACAACTATAACTCCACAAAGGACTCCCTGCACAGCAGACAGGCAAGACAAAGAGAACCACTACTGATCTCACCTAAAGGTGGGCGAATCACGCGAGCAAGGGAGTAGGGAAGGGAGAAGAGGGAGACGGAGCAGCGCGGGCACAGGACGCAGACCTAACTCAGTGCTCCGAGCTCTCTGCATCCTGGAACTATCACAGCTGCGGGAGAGGGAAGAAATAGGACTACTAGGGCTCCATTTATGGCCCATGGGGCTAAGGGGACAACATACAAAATGATTGAACCCAACGCTCATGGCAGAGACCTCGGAGAAAAGACTGAGGGAAGAAGGCTGAAAACAGTGGTTTAAACCCTCACTGATGAGGAGAGAACAGAAGCCATAGAAACTGAGACTAGCCGCCACCTCCCTACCCTCCCAGAGATTACCCCGTCCCCACATACCCGGTGCTAGAAGAAGAACAGTAGCAGGGTCAGATCAAAAGAGTAGAATATTTGCTGTTCTGAGAACTATGGACTGCAGACACAGCTTCGCAGTCCAACTAGTTCCATCAAAGGGGAGGGAACTGTAGAAGCAGGACCTGCTGTGGTGGTGGTAGCTGCCATTGCTCTGGCCCACCTCTCACAACTCACCCCACCCCTGGCCCCACTCTCTGGGTCCCTGCAGGACTAAACGGAACTGCTGAAACATGGGCTCTGAATATGGTGCAGGAAGATCTTTGGAATGTCAAAAGCTCTCCGCATACCCGCAACAACACTGCACCCTGTGACCTAGGTAAACTATTAACAGAGGAGAAGCCCGTCTCCCAGGGAATCCCCCCATTTTGTGAGAAGTTGGAATAGCGCAGGGAAAACATAGCACTACAGTGTGGGAGAAGAAAAATAAGTTGCAGTTGGAGAAATAATAAAACATTCTACCAACAAGTCCTGACAAACAAAAGAAAGACCGCTTTCTATCAACCTGTTGCAGAAGTCACTCCTGTTGATGTCCAGGAAGAGAAATAGTAAACCAGTAATCGCCATGAATAACCAAGACAACAAAATAGCTCAGAAAGAAAGTGAAAAATCTCCAGAGAAGGCACTTAAAGATACAGAAATATGTGACTAAAATGACAGAGAATTCAAGATTGCAGTTCTGAAAAAACTCAACGAGATGCAATAAAACACAGAAAGGCATTTAGTGAACTCAGAAAAAGAAAATCAAAGAACAATATGAGCATTTTACAAAAGAGAAAAAAAAAAAGTAAAACGAACCAAATAGAATTTCTGGAGATTAAGAACTCAAGAGAAGAAACTAAGAATGAAATAGACAGCTTAGGCAGCAAGATGCACAGATAGAGGAAAGAAACTGTGACATTGGACAGAAACCAGGAAATCACATGGATGGAAAAAGAAAGAGACTTGAGAATTAAAGAAATGAAAGAACTTGACAAGAACTTTCTAACTCCATCAGAAAGAGCAATATAAGAATAACGGGAATACCAGAAAGAGAAGAAAGAAAGAAGGGAACAGAAAATGTATTCAAACAAATTGTCAATCAGAACTTAGAAATTTGTGGACAGAACTGGAATCTCAAATCCTAGAAGCAAATAGAACAACTAATTACGTCAATTCCCATAGGTCTTCTCCAAGGCACATTGTATTGAAGCTGATGAAAATCAATGACACAGAGAAGGTTCTGGAAAAATGGTGGTGTGAGGTGAGCCTCTGTAAAGCTCCCCTGGAATTTACAAAGAGTCGAGCAGCGGAGGCTCCACAGGGGACTCCCTGCACAGCGGGCGGGCAAGACGAAGAGGCCCACTACCGACTGAAGTCACCTACAGGGGGGAGACTCGCGCGAGTGGGGGGAGGAGGAAACGGAGAAGTGCGCAGAGACGGAGCCACGCGGGTGCAGTACGCAGACCTAGCTCAGTGTGCCAAACACGCTGCTTCCCAGAACTACCGCAGCTGTGGGAGATCGGACTGCTAGGGCTCCGCCAGGGCTCCACAGGGCTGAGGGGGCAGCATATAACACGGCTGAACCCAACGCTCATGGCAGAGACCTCGGAGAAAAGACAGGGAAAAAGGCTGAAAACGGTGGTTTAAACCCACACTGCCGAGCAGAGAACGGATCCTTAGGCACTGAGACTAGCCGCCCCCTCCCTCCCCTCCCAGAGCTCGCCCTGCCCCCACCTGCCCGGTGCTACAAGCCAAACAGTAGCAGTGTCAGATCAAAACAACAGAAAATTTGCTATATTTGAGAACTGTGGCCCACAGACACAAATTCACAGCCCAACTAGTTCCGGCAAAGGGGAGAGAGCTGTGGAAGAAGGACCGCCTGTGATGGTGGTCACCACCATTGCTCTGGGCCACGTCTCACAGCTCACCCCGTTCCTGGCCCCACCTATCTGGGCGGATTCCTGCAGGAGTAAACAGAACTGCTGAAACATACAGGCTCTGAATCAGGAGCTGGAAGAGCTTTGGAACATCAAAAGCTCTGCGCATACCCACCGGGACACTGCGCCCTGTGACCTAGACGAACTATTAACAGAGGAGAAGCCCGTCTCCCAGGGAATCAACCCATTGTGAGAGAAGCTAGAGTAGTGCAGAAAAAACATAGCACTACCTTGTGAGAGAGGGGGAAAAAAAAGCCTGCAGTCGGAGAAAAAGTAAAACATCCTACCAACAAGTACTGGAAAATAAAAGAAAGACCTCTTCCTATCAACTTGTTGCAGAACTCACTCCTGTAGATGTCTAAGAAGAGAAATAGTAAACCAGTAATCGCCATGAATAACCAAGGCAACAAGATAGCTCAGAAAGAAAGTGAAAAATCTCCAGAGAAGGCACTTAAAGATACAGAAATAGGAGACTTAAATGACAGAAAATTCAAGACTGCAGTTCTGAAAAAACTCAACGAGATACAAGAAAACACAGATAGGCAGTTAAATGAACTCAGAAACTCAATCAAAGAACAGCATGAGCATTTTACGAAAGAGATTGAAATTTTAAAAAAGAACCAAATAGAATTCCTGGAGATTAAGACCTCAATAGAAGAAATTAAGAATGAAATAACCAGCTTAGGTAGTAGAGCTGACCAGATGAAGGAAAGAATCAGTGACATCGAAGATAGAAAACTGGAAATGACACAGATAGAAGAAGAAAGAGACTTGAGACTTAAACGTAATGAAAGAACTCTACAAGAACTTTCAGACTCCATCAGAAAGAGCAATATAAGAATAATGGGCATACCAGAAGGAGAAGAAAGAGAGAAGGGAACAGAGAATATATTCAAACAAATTGTCGATGAGAACTTCCCAAATTTGTGGACAGAACTGGACCCTCGAATCCAAGAAGCAAATAGAACACCTAGTTACCTCAATCCCAACAGGCCTTCTCCAAGGCACATTGTACTGAAGCTGTCTAAAATCAACGACAAAGAAAGAATCCTCAAGGCAGCCAGGGAAAAGAAGACGGTAACTTACAAAGGAAAGCCCATTAGATTATCATCAGATTTTTCAGCAGAAACTCTACAAGCCAGGAGGGAGTGGAACCAAATATTCAAACTATTGAAAGAGAGAAACCATGAGCCAAGAATAATATATCCAGCAAAGATATCCTTTAGATATGAAGGAGGAATAAAGACCTTTCCAGACATACAGAAGCTGAGGGAATTTTCTAATACACGACCTGCACTACAAGAAATACAAAAGGAGGCTATTCGACCACCATCAACAGGGATAATTTGTGGCAACCAAAACTCAAAAAGGGGGAGAGTAAAGGCCTGAACCGGAATATGGCAATGGAGAAAGTAAGCGTGCTGAAGAAAATGGAATACTCTAAATATCAAACTTTCTTTTACATAAACTTAAGGGAAACCACTCAAAAAAAATCCAGAACTGAAATATATACTGAAATAAAAGAAGAAACAGAGGGAAACATCATAGAATACCACCACACAGAAATAATAGACAACAACAAAAAGGCAAAGAAACAATGGAGACACAGCCTTACCAGAAAACTAAAGATAGAATGACAGGAAATCCTCACATATCAATAATCTTCCTAAATGTAAATAGACTGAACTCACCAATAAAAAGGCACAGAGTAGCAGATTGGATCAAAAAACTACACCCAACCATATGCTGTCTCCAAGAGACACATCTCAGCTACAAGGACAAGCATAGACTCAAAGTGAAAGGGTGGACATTCGCACTCCAAGCAAATGGTGCCCAGAGAAAATCAGGTGTAGCCATAATGATATCAGATGAAACAGACTTCAAGGTGAAAAAGATAACAAGAGACAAAGATGGACATTTCATAATGGTGAAGGGGACTGTACAACAAGAAGACATAACAGTCATCAATATTTATGCCCCCAATCATGGAGCACCGAAATACACCAAGCAACTACTAACAGAACTAATGGGAAAAATTGACCAAAACACAATTATACTAGGGGAGTTAAATACGTCATTGACAGCTATGGATATTTCGTCCAAACAGAAAATAAATAACGAAATAGTAGCCCTAAATGACACATTAGATGAAATGGACATAATTGACATTTATAGAGCACTTCATCCTAAAACATCAGACTATGCATTCTTTTCTAGTGTACATGGAACATTCTCAAGGATAGACCATATATTGGGACATAAAATCAGTCTCAACAAATTGAAGAAGACTGAAATCATATCATGCATATTCTCTGATCACAAGGCTTTGAAATTGGATATCAACTGCAAAAAGAAAGTGGGAAAAAACACAAATACATGGAGACTGAACAACATACTTTTAAAGAAGGACTGGGTCAAAGAAGAAATTAGAGGAGAGATCAAAAGATAAATAGAAACAAATGACAATGAAAATACATCCTACCAAAATTTTTGGGATGCAGCGAAAGCTGTTTTAAGAGGGAAATTTATATCATTACAGGCCTATCTCAAGAAACAAGAAAACTCCCAAATAAATAACCTCATGTTACACCTTAAAGAACTAGAAAAAGAAGAACAAGTAAAACCCAAGGTGAACAGAAGCAAGGAAACAACAAAAATTAGAGCAGAACTAAATGATATAGAGAACAAAAAGACAATAGAAAAAATTAATGTGACAAAGAGCTGGTTCTTTGAGAAGATTAACAAAATTGACAAACAAATGGCTAGACTTACTAAGATAAAAAGAGAGAATACACTGATTAACAAAATCAGAAACGTAAAAGGGGAAGTTATCACGGACACCACAGAAATACAAAGGATCATCCAAGTATACTATGAAGGACTATATGCCACCAAATTCAACAACCTAGAAGAAATGGACAAGTTCTTAGAAACATATAGCCTTCCAAGGCTGAACCATGAAGAACTGGAAAATCTAAACAGACCGATGACCAGTAAGGAAATTGAATCAGTCATCCAAAACCTTCCCAAAAGCAAAAGTCCGGGACCACATGGCTTCACTAGTGAGTTCTACCAAACCTTCAAAGAGGATCTAATACCAATTCTGCACAAACTCTTCCAAAAAATTGAAGACGAAACAGTACTCCCCAATTCATTTTATGAGGCCAACATTACCCTGATACCAAAACCTGGTAAGGACAGCACACAAAAAAGAAAACTACAGACCAATATCTCTGATGAATACAGATGCAAAAATCCTAAATAAAATTCTATCAAATCGAATACAACAATGCATTAAAAAAATTATTCCTCACGACCAAGTGGGGTTCATCCCCGGGGCACAAGGATGGTTCAACATACGCAAATCCATCAATGTGATACATCATATAAACAAAATAAAGGACAAGAATCATATGATTATATCAATTGATGCAGAAAAAGCATTTGACAAGATACAACATCCATTTATTATTAAAACACTTAATAAAATAGGTATAGAAGGAAAATACCTTAACATAATAAAGGCCATATATGACAAGCCCTCTGCTAATCTCATAATTAATGGAGAAAAACTGAAGCCCTTTGCTCTACGTTCAGGAACATGACAAGGATGTCCTCTGTCACCTCTGCTTTTCAACATCGTGTTGGAATTCTTAGCCAGAGATATCAGGCAAGAGAAAGAAATAAAAGGCATCCAAATTGGGAATGAAGAAGTTAAATTATCACTCTTTGCAGATGACTTGATGCTATATATAGAAATCCTAAAGACTCCACCTAAAAGCTCTTAGAAACAATCAACGAATACAGTAAAGTTGCTGCCTACAAAATCAACGCACAAAAGTCCATTGCCTTCCTATATACTAACAATGAAATCTCAGAAAAAGAAATACAAAAAGCAATTCCTTTTGCAATTGCAACAAAAAGAATAAAATACCTAGGAATAAACTTAACCAAGGATGTGAAAGACCTATATGCTGAAAACTATAAGACATTTTTGAAATAAATTGAAGAAGACACAAAGAAATGGAAAGACATTCCGTGCTCATGGATTGGAAGAATCAACATAGTTAAAATGGCCATATTACCCAAAGCAATATACAGATTCAATGCAATCCCCATCAAAATCCCAATGGCATATTTTAAAGAAATAGAACAAAAATTCATCAGATTTGTGTGGAACCACAAAAGCCCCCAAATAGCCAAAGCAATCTTAAGAAAAAAGGACTATAATGGAGGTATCACACTTCCTGACTTTGGCTTGTACTACAGGGCCACAATAATCAAAACAGCATGGTATTGGCAGAAAAACAGACACATAGACCAATGGAATAGAATTGAGAACCCAGAAATAAAACCACATAAATATGGACAGATAATTTTTGACAAAGAAGCTAAAAACTTACAATGGAGCAAAGACAGCCTCTTCAATAAATGGTGCTGGGAGAATTGGATAGCCACGTGCAAAAGAATGAAACTGGACTGCTATTTGTCACCATGTACCAAAGTTAATTCAAAATGGATCAAAGACTTAAGCATAAGACCTGACACAATAAACTGCATAGAAAAAACAAAGGTACTAAACTTATGGACCTTGGGTTCAAAGAGCATTTTATGAACTTGACTCCAAAGGCAATGGAAGTAAAAGCTAAAATAAACGAATGGGAGTATATGAAACTTAAAAGCTTCTGCACAGCAAAAGAAACCATTGACAAAATAAAGAGGCCACCAACTGAATGGAAGAAGATTTTTGCAAACAGTGCCTCCGATAAGGGGCTGGTGTCCACGATATACAAGGAACTCCTGCAACTCAACAACAAAAAAAACAAACAACCCAATTGAAAAATGGGCAGAGGACTTGAAGAGACATTTCTCCAAAGAGGACCTACAAATGGCAAATAGACATATGAAAAAATGCTCAATATCACTAATCATCAGAGAAATGCAAATCAAAACCACAATGAGATATCACCTCACCCCAGTCAGAATGTCGATCATCAACTAGACACATAGTAACAAATATTGGAGAGGCTGTGGAGAAAAAGGAACCCTCATACACTGTTGGTGCGAATGCAGACTGGTGCAACCGTTATGGAAGGCGGTGTGGAGGTTCCTCAAAAATTACGAATAGTATTACCATATGACCCAGCAATCCCTCTCCTGGGTATCTACCCAAAAAATCTGAAAACATTTAGAGATAAAGACACGTGTGCTCCAATGTTCATTGCAGCTTTGTTTACAGTGGCCAAGACATGGATACAACCAAAATGTCCTTCGATAGATGAATGGATGAAGATGTTATGGTATGTATACGCAATGGAATACTATTCGGCGGTAAGAAAAGATGATATAGGAACATTTGTGTCAACATGGATGGATGTTGGGAGTGTAATGCTGAGCGAAATAAGTCAGACAGAAAAAGCAGAGAACCATGTGATTTCACTGATATGTGGTATATAAACCAAAAGCAACAAAAGAACAAGACAAACAAATGAGATAAAGAAACTCATAGACAGAGACAGTGGTTTGGTGGTTGCCAGAGGGTAAGGGGGGGTGAGGGGTGGGGGGTGGGCGGTGGTGGTTGGGAGATGAGGCTAAGGGGGGATCAAATATATGGTGATGGAATGGGAACTGACTCTGGGTGGTGAACACACAATGGGATTTATATATGTTATAATACAGAATCGTACACCTGAAATCTATGAAATTTTACTAACAATTGTCACAACAATGAATTTAAAAAAATGTAAAAGCCAGTAATATTGTAATTTTAGTTTACAACTCCACTTCTTATTTTTGTGGGATTTAAAAACAAATTAATAATAAATACTTATTAATCTTAAAAAAAAAGATCGATAAATTTTTCGTGAAAAGTTCAGATTGCCTAACTTCTTCACAGAGCCCTTTCAGCACTTCCAAACATTAAACTCGGTACTATTTCTCCAGTTAGTACAAATTCATAATGAATAATCCCTCTGATATCAAAAGAAGGTTAGGAACATCATTGGAAATATTTCTTGAACTTAATTTTCTGTCTTCAATCAGAAAGCCCCAAAGTATTCAAAGGAACTACTAACAGAAATACAGGAGAAACGGACAAAAAGACAATTATAGTTGGGGACCTAAATACGCCATTATCTTCTATAAATAGATCATCCAAACAGAAATTCATTAAAGGACAATCAGCCTTTAATGTCACATTAAACCAAATGGACATAACTGACATTTACAGAGCACTTCATCATAGAATACCAGATCATACATTATTTTCCACTGTACATGGAACATCCTCAAGGATAGACCATATGTTGGGACACAAAACTAGTCTTAGTAAATTTAAGAAGATTGAAATGATACCAAGCATATACTCTGACCACAATGCTTTGAAATTGGAGATCAACAGTAATAACAAAGCAAGAAAAACCAAAAATACAAGGAGATTAAACAACATAATATTAAAAAATGACTAGATCAAAGAAGAAATAAAAAGAGAGACGAAAAGACACATACAAAAGAGAATGAAAATACATTGTATCAAAATTGTTGGAATGCAGCAAAAGCAGTATTAACATGAAATTTATGTCATTACATACCTATCTCACAAAAAACAATTGAACAACCTGAATTACATTTAGAAAACTAGAAAACAAACAAATAAAACCCAAATTCAGAAGAAAGGAATAGTGACAATTAGAGCAGAAGTAAATTAAATAGAAAACAAAAAGATTATAGAAAAAATTAATGCAGCAAGGAGATGTTTCTTAAAAGGCTACTAAAATTAACAAAATTTTGGCTAGACTCAAAAACTAAAAAAACAAAAGACACAAGTCAACAAAATCAGAAATGAAAAGGGAGAAATTACCACAATACCACAGAAATGTAAAGGATCATATGAGAATAACAGGAAGGACTATATGCCAACAAACTCAATAACCTAGAAAAAACATGGACATATTCTTAGAAACATATAGCCTCCTTAGACTGAATCATGAATAAATGGAATGTCTCAACAGATTGATCAACAGTAAAGAAATTGAAACAATCATCCAATATCTCCCCTAAAGCAAAAGTCCAGGAACAGATGGCTTCATTAGAATTATACCAAACATTCAAAGATGATTTAATAACTGTCCTTCTCAAACTCTTCCAAAAATTTGAACAAGAGACAATACTCCCTAACTAATTTCATGAGGCCAACATTACCATGATACTAAAACCTGGTAAGGATAACACAAAGAAAGACAACTACAGATCAACATCTTTGTTGAACACAAATGCAAAACCCTAAACAAAATACTAGCAAATTGACTACAACAATACATTAAAAAGTTCTACATTAGGATCAAGTGGGGTTCATTCCACGGGCACAAGTATACTTCAGCATACACAACCTGATGACAGTGATACACCACAGAAAAAATAGATAAATATCACATAATGATACCAACAGACACAGAAAATGCATTTGACAAGAAGCAACACCGATTTATGATGAAAACACTTAATAAAATGAGTATAGAAAGAAAGTACCTCAACATAATTAAGGCCATACAGGACAAACCCTCAGCTAATATCATACTTAATGGTGAAAAACTGAAAACATTTCCTCTATGATCAGGAACAAGACAGGGATGTCCTCTATCACCACTGCTATTCAACATAGTATTGAAAGTCCAACCAGAGCACTCAGGGTAGAGAAGAAATAAAAGGCATCCAAATTGGGAATGAAGAAGTAAAATTGTCACATTTGTAGATGGCATGACTTTTTTTGTATAGAAAACCCAAGGATTCCAACAAAAAACTATTAGAAACAATAAATGAATATAGTAAAGTTGCTGGATACAGTCTCAATGTAAAAAAACCCATTGCATTCCTATATACTAACAATAAAATTAAAAAAAAAAAAAAAAAAAAAACAAAGGAAAAAATCCATTTTACAATTGAAAAAAATAAAATAAAATATCTCTGTCTTTAAGAACAAATGTTTTCAGATTTTGGGGGTAGATACCCAAGAGAGGGATTGCTGGGTCATACGGTAATTCTATTCTTAACTTTTTGAGGAACCTCCACACTGCCTTTGATAGCATCTGTACCAACGTGCATTCCGACCAGCAGTATATGACTGTTACTTTTTCTCCACAGTCTCTCCAACACTTGTTATTATTTGTCTTGTTGTTTACAAGACAAATATTACTTGCATTTCTCTTATGATTAGTGACGTTGAGCATTTTTTCATGTCTATTGGCCATTTGTATGTCCTCTTTGGAGAAATGTCTATGCAGGTCCTCTGCTCATTTTTTAACTAGATTGTTTGTTTTGTTGTTGTTGAGTTGTATAAGTTCTTTGGCTCTTTATTTATGGTGGCCAAGACTTGGAAACAACCAAAAAGTTGTTCGCTAGATGATTGGATGAAGATGTGGTATATATACACAATGGAATACTATTATGCAATAAGAAAAGATGAAATAGTGCCATGGGGGACAATATGGATGAATCTTGAGATTAATATGCTAAGTGAAATAAGTCAGACAGAAAAATTTGAAAACCATATGATTTCAGTGACATGTGATATATAAAACTGAAAATAACAAAGGAACAAGACAAACAAATGAAGAAACAAAAACTGATAGACATAGACAGTAGTTTAGTGGTTACCAGAGGGTAAGGGGTAGGGGAGTGCTGATGAACATAAAAGGTATCAAATATATGGAAAGAGAACTCACTCTGGGTCGTGAACACACAATGTGATATATACATGATGTATTACAGAAATGTACTCCTGATACCTATGTAACTTTCCTAATAATTGTCACCCCAATAAACTTTAATTCAAAAAATAAAGAAAATAAAATATCTAGGAATAAACTACACAAAATATATGAAGAACTTATATTCTGAAAACTGCAAAATATTCTTTTTAAAAATTGAGAAAACCAAAGAAATGGAGAGATATTTATTATTCAAGGAATTGGAACAATCAACATATTTAACATGGCCATATTACCCAAAACAATATACAGATATAATGCAATCTCCATCAAATGCCAATTTTTATCAGCACCGCACTCTAACCAACTGAGCTAACCAGCCACCCCATTAATTTATGTATTATTATTATAATTATTATTATTTTATTTATTTATTTTTAAGAAAGGCACAGCTCACTGTGTCCCCTGCAGATATCGAACTGGCAACCTTGGTGTTATTAGCACTACTGTCTAACCAACTGAGGTAACGCACTACCCCTGCCAAGGGCATTTTTAAAAGAAATAGAACAAAAAATCATCAGATTTATATGAAATCACAAAAGACCCCAAATAACCAAAGCAATCCTAAGAGAAGACTGGAGGTGTCACACTCTCTGACATCAATTTCTACTACAAAGAAAAAAGTAATCAAAGCAGCATGGTATTGGCAGAAAAGCAAACACACAGACCAATGGAATAGAATTGAAAACCCAGAAATAAACTCACAAATATATGGACAGATCATTTCAACAAAGGACCCAAAAACATACAATGGAGAAAGAAAGCCTCTTCAATAAATGGTGCTCAGAAAAATTGGAAAGCCATGTGCAAAAGAGCAAAACTACACTGCTATCTGTCATCATATACCAGAATTAACTCAAAATGGATCAAAGACCTAAACATAAGACATGCAACAATAAATTTCATACAATAAAGCATAGGCATTAAATTTATGGACCTTGAGTTGAAAAAGGATTTTATGAATTTGACTCCAAAGGCAAGGGAAGGAAAAGCAAAAACAAATGAAGTGGACTATAGCAAACTAAAACTATTCTGCATCGCAAAAGAAACCATCAGCAAAACAAAGAGGAAACCAACTGAATGGAGAAGATATTCGGAAACAACAATTTTGATAAGGGGTTAATATCCAAAATAAGCAAGGAAGTCGTACAACTCACACACACACACAAAACATCTAATTAGAAATGGGTAGAGGACCGGAACAGAAACTTCTCCCAAGAAGACATACAAATAGCCAACAGATAAGTTAAAAAAAACACCTTCAACTTTATTAGCTATTAGGGAAATGCATATGAAAACCACAATGAGCTATCACCTCACACCTGTGAGAATGGCTATCATCAACAAGACAAATAATACCAAATGCTGGAGAGGCTGTAGAAAAACAACCTTCACGCACTGTTTGTGGGAATGTAAAGTGGTACAGCTACTTTGGAAAACAGTATGGAGGCGCCTCAAAAATTACAAATAGAATTACCATATGACCAGCAATCCCTTTCCTAGGTATCTAACCAAAACTTCTGAAAACATATATCTATTAAGATATATGTACCCTGATGTTCATTGCAGCATTATTTACAGTGGCTTAGACATGGAAACAACAAAAGTGTACTTCGATTGATGATTGGATAAAGAAGGTGTGGTATATATACACAATGGAATACTCCTCAGCTGTAAGGAAATATCAAACACTGCCAGCTGGGACAACATGGATGGATCTTGAGGTTATTATGCTAAGCAATGTAAGTCAGACAGAAAAAGTTGAGAACCATATGATTTCACTGATATGTGGGATGTAAAACTGAAAACAACAAAGGAACATGACAAACAAACAAACAAACAGAAAACTCAAAACTCATAGACAGACAATAGTTTAGTGATTACCAGAGGGTAAGGGGGAAGCAAGGCAGGTGGTAGATGAGGGTGAAGGGGATCAAATATATGGTGATGGAAGGTGAACTGACTCTGGGTGGTGAGTATACAAGGTGATATATAGATGATGTATTACAGAATTTATAAACCTGAAACCTATGTAACTTTACTAGCCATTGACACCCCAAATAAATTGTTTTTGAAAATTAAAGTTTATTGGGGTGATGATTGTTAGTAAAGTTACATAGATTTCAAGTGTACATCATATATATATATATATATATATATATATATATATGTATCACATTGTGTATTCACCACCCAGAGTCAGTTATCTTTTCATCACCATGTATTTAATCCCCTTTACCCACATCGACTACCCACTCCCCCTTTACTTTAATAATCAAAATAAAAGAAAAATTTGAGACCATATGACTTCACTCATATGAGATATAAAAGTGAAAGCAACAAATGAGCAAGACAAATAAAGACTCATAGACACAGACCATAGTTTTGTGGTTACCAGGAGATAAGGGTTGAGGATGGGTAGTAGAAGAGGGAGAAGGGAATGAAATATATGGTGATGCAAGGAGACCTGACTCTGCATGGTGAACACAAAATGCACTATATAGATGATGTATTATAGAAATGTACACTTGAAGCATATATAATTTTACCAACCAATGTCATCCTAATAAATAATATAAACGAGTTAATCAATTTTTAAAAATTGAAGGACAGATAAAGAGCTTCCCAAATAAGGAAAAGCTAAAGGAGTTTATCACTACCTAAAAAGTGTTGCAAGGAATGTTAGACGGACTTCTTTAAGATGGAAAACAAATCAAAATTGTGAATAATGAAATTGCAATAGACACATATCGATTAACAATTACTTTAAAAAAAATAATTTTAATTGGGGTGACAATGGTTAGTAAAGTTACATAGGTTTCAAATGTACAATTCCTTTCAATGTAAATGGATTAAATGCTTAAATCAAAAGACATAAGAGGTATGAATGGATAAGAAAAGAAACCCCTTAAATATGCTGCCTACAAGAGATTCGTTTTAGAATTAAAGACACACACAGACAGAAAATAAAGGGATGGAAAACGATATGTAATGAAAATTGAAACAAACAAACAAACAAAATCTGGAGTAGCAATACTTACATCAGAAGAAATAAACATTAAATAAAGACTATAAGAAGAGACAATGAAGGATGCAGTAACCCCACTTCAGGGTATTTATCTGAAGAAACCCAAAACTCTACTTCAAGGGGGTGTGTACATCAGTATGTCCATTGCAGCATTGTTTACAATGGCTAAGATGTGGAGGCAGCCTGAGTGTCAGTTGATGGGAGAATGGATAAAGAGGAAGTGGTACATATATACAAAGAAATGTTTCTGGGCCATGGAAGAGAATGGGTTCTTGCCATTTTTAATGGCATGGATGGATGTGGAGAGTATTGTGCTGAGTGAAGTATCAGACAGGGAATGACAGGTGCAATGGGATTTTCCTTATATATGGACTCTGAAGAACAAGAATTAACAACAACAACAAAAAAAAGACAACAACAACAAAAATACATACCAAAAACCAACAAAATAAAACAAAACAAAAACAGAAACAAACTCATAGAGAAAACATTTTGATGGTTGCCAGATGGGAGACAGGTTGTGGGTGTGGGTGCAAGAAGGGGAAGGTGTTAAGTACAAATTGGTTGTTACAAAATAGTTATGGGGGATGTAGGGTATAGAATAAGGAACATAATCAATAATATTGTAGTAACTGTGTGTTGTCAGCTGGGCACTAGACTTATTGTGGTGATATGTGGGAGGGAGTTTGAGGGACTGGGTGAAAATTGATAGTTACAAAATAGTCATGGGGATGTAAATAAATCAGAAGGAATACAGTCAATAATATAGTAATAACTATGTCTAGTGCCAGGTGAGTACCGGACTAGTTAGGAGGATCACTTCTTAAATTATATAAATGTCTAACCACTATGTGTACACTTGAAATTAATAAACCATTACATTGAATGTCATCTGTAATTTAAAAATGTAAAAAGGAGGGGGAAGGTGAAGGGGAATTAGAATTTCAAATTTCCATGTATAAAAAATAAGTCATGGAGATGTATTGTACAGCATGAGAATATAGTCAATAATATTGTGATAGCATCGTGCAATGTCAGATAGTTGCTGTACTTATGGTGATCACTTCTTTAGGTATATAAATATTGAATAACTATTGTGTACTCCTGAAACTAATATAATATTGTATGTTAACTATATTTTAATAAAAATGTTTTTAAAAGAATAAACTCAAAACGGATTAAATACTTAAGTGTAAGACCAAACACCATAAAACCCCTAGAATAAAATATAAGCAGTAAACTCTGACATGCTCTTGTGACATACATTTTTTGATATATCTCCTTGGGCAAGGGAAACAAAAGAAAAAAATAATGAAATGGAACTACATTAAGTTAAATTTTTTGCACAGCAAAGGAAACCATCAACAAAATGAAAAGGCAGCGAACTGTAGAAATACACTATGTTCATGTATATACAGGGGGTGCCAAAAAAGTGTACCCATTTTAAGGAAGGAAAAAACTATTAAAATTGTAATACTCAATATATACTGATAACGAAAGATGAATACAAGTCACATTTGACTTCTGCAATTACAAGAGGTGCTTAAAGAGGTTACCATTAGTATCCAGACAGTTTTGATTAGAGTGAACTACTGCTTGAGCAACTTTGACCAAAGTGCCCCCGTATATACAGTTTTTGGTACCCCAAGTATTTACCAATAATACATCTAATAAGGGGTTAATTTCCAAAAATGTAAATAACTCATACAACTCAATCCAAAAACATAAACAATCTAACAAATCGGCAGGGGACCTGCATAGACATTTCTCTAAAGAGGACATACACATGGCCAATAGACATGAAAAAATGCTCAACATCACTAATCATCAGAGAAATGTAAATTAAAACCACAATGAAATACTGCCTCACACCTATAATGATGGCTATAATAAATAAATCAAGAAAAAACAAATGTTGTTAAGGATGTGGAGAAAAGGGAACCCTCGTACTCCATTGGAGGGAGTGCAAATTGGTGCTGCTACTATGGAAAACACTATGACATTTCCTCAAAAATTAAAAATATAACTACTTTATGACCCAGCAAATCCACTCCTGAATATTCATCTAAAGAAATCCAAAATGCTAATTTGAATAGATGTATGCACCATCGTGTTCATTACAACACTAGTTGCATTAGCCAAGATATGAAAGCAATCCAAGTGCTCATCAATAGATGATTGGTTAAAGAAGAGGTGGTACACATATACAATGGAACAGCACTCAAAATAAAACAGAATGAAACTTTACCATTTGCTACAACATGGAAAGTACCTAGAGGGTATTATGCTAAGTGAAATAAGTAAGACTGAGAAAGAAAAATACCATATCAACTCACTTATATGTGGAATCTAAAGAACAAAATAAAACGACAACAACAGAACAAACAAAACAGAAGCTGAGTCATAGATACAGAGAACAAACTGATGGTTGCCAGAGGAGAGGGAAGTTGAGGTGATGGGGGAAAAGGTGAAGGGATTAAGGAATACAGATTGTTAGTTACAAAACAGTCACAGGGATGTAAAGAACAGCATTAGAATATATAGTCATTAATGTTGCAACGGCTATGTATAGAGCCAAGTGGGTACAGTACTAATCAGGGGGGACTACTGCTTAAATTGTGTAAATGTCTAACCACTATACTATACAACTGAAACTAATATAAAATATTACTGAAGGTCAACTATACAAAAATAAAGAAAAATAAAATATCTAGAAACATAAAAATAATCAGCTTAAAATGATTCTTTTGCCAGAAACATATTTTGGGGGTGGCAAATTATGATCCTCTTCATTATACAGATGGTCCCTGACTTTTGATGGTTTGACTTACGATTTTTCAACTTTATCACTGTATGAGAATAATACTTATTCAGCAGGAACTGAATTTTGAATTTTGATCTTTTTCTGTGCTAGCAATATGCAGTGTGATACTCTCATGATGGTGGGCAGAGGCAATGAACTGCAGCTCTGTGAGACACAGGATCACAAGGGTAAACAACAAGTACTCTATAATATACTCATTGTATTACATAATTTTGCCCAAGTGTATACTCATGTAAGTGTTCTGAACACACTTAAGGTGGGATAAGCAGGTTAGGTGTATTAAACGCATTTTTTTAAATTTATTTTTTAAATTTATTGGGGTGACAATTGCTAGTAAAATTACTTAGATTTCAGGTGTACAATTCTGTATTACATCATCTATAAATCCCATTGTGTGTTCACCACCCAGAGACAGTTCTCCTTCCATCACCATATATTTGATCCCCCTTACCTTCATCTCCGATCCCCCACCCCCCTTACCCTCTGGTAACCACTAAACTATTGTCTGTGTCTATGAGTTTCTGTTTCCCATTTGTTTTAAATGCATTTTTTAATTAAGGTTTATTGGGGTGACAATTGTTAGTAAAGTTACATAGATTTCAGGTGTACAATTCTGTATTATATCATCTATAAATCCCATTTTGTATTCACCACCCAGAGTCAGTTCTCCTTCCATCACCACATATTTGATTGCCTATACCCTCATCTACCATCCACCACCACCCTTAACCTCTGGTAACCACTAAACTATTGTCTGTGTCCATGAGTTTTTGTTTCTCATTTGTTTGTCTTGTTCTTTTGTTGTTTTTGGTTTATGTATCACATATCAGTGAAATCATATAGTTCTCTGCTTTTTCGTTCTGACTTATTTCGCTTAGCATTACAATCTCAAGATCCATACATATTGTCACAAAAGGTCCTATTTCATCTTTTCTAACCGCCGAATAGTATTCCATTGTGTATACATACCACAACTTCTTTATCCATTCATCAATCGAAGGACATTTGGGTTGTTTCCATGTCTTGTCAACCATAAATAAAGCAATGTACATTGGAGCACACATGTCTTTATGGATAAATGTTTTCATATTTTTTGGTAGATACCCAGGAGAGGTATTGCTGGGTCATATTCGTAATTTTTTGAGGAACCCCCACACTGCCTTCCATAGCAGCTACACCAGTCTGCATTCCTACCAACAGTGTATGAGGGTTCCTCTTTCTCCACAGCCTCTCCAACATTGGTTGCTATTTGTCTTGTTGATGACACCTATTCTAACTGGGGTGAGGTGATATCTCATTGTGGTTTTTATTTGCATTTCTCTGATGATTAGTGATGTTGAGCATTTTTTAATAGGTCTATTTGCCATTTGTATGTCCTCTTTGGAGAAATTTCTCTTCAGGTACTCTGCCCATTTTTCAATTGGGTTGTTTGTTTTTTTGTTGTTGAGTTGCATGAGTTCCTTGTATATTTTGGCTATGTTTGCAAAAATCTACTCCCATTCACTTGGTTGCCTCTGTATTTTGTCAGTGGTTTCTTTTGCTGAGCAGAAGCTATTAAGTTTGATACAGTCCCATTCATTTATTTTAGCTTTTACTTCCATTGCTTTTGGAGTCAAATACATAAAACGCTCTTTATACACAAAGTCCACAAGTTTAGTACCTATGTTTTCTGCTATGCGTTTTATTGTTTCAGGTCTCATGCTTAAGTCTTTGATCCATTTTGAATTAATTTTGGTACATGGTGACAGATAGCAATCCATTTTCTTTCTTTTGCACGTGGCTATCCAATTCTCCCAGCACCATTTATTGAAGAGGCTGTCTTTGCTCCATTGTATATTTTTGCTTTTGTCAGAATTATCTGTCCATACTTATGTGGGTTAATTTCTGTGTTCTCAATTCTATTCCATTTGTCTACGTGTCTGGTTTTCTGCCAATACCATGTTGTTTTGATTATTGTTGCCCAGTCATACAAGCTAAAGTCAGGGAGTGTGATACCTCCAGCATTGTTCTTTTTTCTTAAGATTGCTTTGGTATTCAGGGTCTTTTGTGGTACCAACAATTCTGATGATTTTTTGTTCTATTTCTTTAAAAAATGCCATTGGGATTTTGATGGGGATTGCACTGAATCTGTGTATTGCTTTGGGAAATATGGTCATTTTAACAATGTTGATTCTTCCAATCCATGATCACAGAATGTCTTTCAATTTCTTTGTGTCTTCTTCAATTTATTTTAAATATGTCATAGTTTTCAGTGTATAGGTCCTTCACATCCTTGGTTAAGTTTATTCCTAGCTATTTTATTCTTTGGGTGCAATTGCCAATTTTTTTTCCATTTCTCTTTCTGATACTTCATTGTTAGTTTATAGTAATAAAATGGACTTTTGTGCGTTGATTTTATTTTTAAAGTGATTTTTTTTAAATTAAATTTATTGGGGTGACAATTGTTAGTAAAATTACATAGATTTCAGGTGTACAATTGTGTATTACATCATTTATAAATCCCATTGTGTGTTCATCACCCAGAGTCAGTTCTCCTTCCATCACCATATATTCAATCCCCCTTACCCTCATCTCCCACCCCCCACCCCCCACCCCCTTACCCTCTGGGAACGACTAAACTATTGTCTGTGTCTATGAGTTTCTGTTTCTCATTTGTTTGTCTTGTTCTTTTGTTGTTTTTGGTTTATATACCACATATCAGTGAAATCACATGGTTCTCTGCTTTTTCTGTCTGACTTATTTCGCTCAACATTACTCTCTCAAGATCCATCCATGTTGTCACAAATGTTCCTTTATCATCTTTTCTTACCGCCGAAAAGTATTCCATTGTGTATACATACCACAACTTCTTTATCCATTCATCTATCGAAGGACATTTGGGTTGTTTCCATGTCTTGGCGACCGTAAACAAAGCTGCAATGAACATTGGAGCACACGTGTCTTTATCTCTAAATGTTTTCAGATTTTTTGGGTAGATACCCAGGAGAGGTATTGCTGGGTCATATGGCAATTTTATTCGTAATTTTTTGAGGAACCTCCACACTGCCTTCCATAACGGCTGCACCAGTCTGCATTCCCACCAACAGTGTATGAGGGTTCCTTTTTCTCCACAGCCTCTCCAAAATTTGTTACTATTTGTCTTGTTGATGATAGCCATTCTGACTGGGGTGAGGTGATATCTCATTGTGGTTTTGATTTGCATTTCTCTGATGATTAGTGATGTTGAGCATTTTTTCATATGTCTATTTGCCATTTGTATGTCCTCTTTGGAGAAATGTCTCTTCAAGTCCTCTGCCCATTTTTCAATTGGGTTGTTTGTTTTTTTGTTGTTGAGTTGCATGTGTTCCTTGTATATTCTGGATACTAGCCCCTTATCGGAGGCACTGTTTGCAAAAATCTTCTCCCATTCAGTTGGTGGACTCTTTATTTTGCGGATGGTTTCTTTTGCTGTGCAGAAGCTTTTAAGTTTCATATAGTCCCATTTGTTTATTTTAGCTTTTACTTCCATTGCCTTTGGAGTCAAGTTCATAAAATGCTCTTTGAACCCAAGGTCCATAAGTTTAGTACCTATGTTTTCTTCTATGCAGTTTATTGTGTCAGGTCTTATGCTTAAGTCTTTGATCCATTTTGAATTAACTTTGGTACATGGTGACAAATAGCAGTCCAGTTTCATTCTTTTGCACGTGGCTATCCAATTCTCCCAGCATCATTTATTGAAGAGGCTGTCTTTGCTCCAGTGTATGTTTTTAGCTTCTTTGTCAAAAATTATCTGTCCATATTTATGTGGTTTTATTTCTGGGTTCTCAGTTCTATTCCATTGGTCTATGTGTCTGTTTTTCTGCCAATACCATGCTGTTTTGATTATTGTAGCCCTGCAGTACAAGCCAAAGTCAGGAAGTGTGATACGTCCATTATTGTTCTTTTTTCTTAAGATTGCTTTGGCTATTCGGGGTCTTTTGTGGTTCCAAACAAAAGATTCCTAATTTTCATTTTCATTATATTTACAATTTCTCAGGAAATTTTATCAGTTTACATGAGAATAAGTCAGAATTTATGAAATGTTTGGTATACTCTTATAGTTTTTTCCTCCTTAAAATCCATATGTGGAAAATGTCTCCAAAAAGAAGAGGGAATCACGTAATAACAATATACAGTATCACTTCATCTATGAAATAAATGAGATTAATTAACATATTTTACTTATCTTTAGCATGCTTAATGGTTCTGTGGCACAGTCAGATGAACTTAAAGAAATAATGGGCTAATTTTTCTTTACTCATATAGATTTAATTGTTTTCTACAATTGTGAAGAATCGTCTAAAATGTACCTATGAACAAAGCAAAGAATTTATGAAATTTTGACGTATCTTGTACATGAACAGGTTATCTGAATCACTCTTAAAAAAAGAAAGGGTTTTGGCAAAGTTTATATACTTTTCAGACTGCTTTTTGTAATGAGAAGATACTATATGCTTCTATTTATTCAAAATATTTTTGAACAGTACATTTATATATAAACAACACACATAGTTCATTATGTTTCTATTTTGTGCACTTTGGGATCTTCGAAGACTGCTGCTCCATTCATATGCTCTGATCTCATTTGCTGTATATGCCAGATACTTGCTTTTTCAAAGGCAATGCATGGCCACAATATTTTGATTATTCACTACATACAATGTTGACAAGATTTAGTGAGTGTTGAGAAACAGCAATCTAAGATATACCTCATTATCATAATTTTCTTCGGCTTGTTATCTACATAAAACAATGCCTTAGCTTGATAACTCAGTGAATACTAATAAAGTCTGAGTTCCATTTCAGACGCATTGAGCAAATTGTTGTTTTTTATTTGTGATATATTGAATAAAAGAGTGTACTAAGTCAGTAGACTGGGGAAGGTTTTCTTTTTCATCCTGGAAGATTTTTAGTTATAGTAAATTAGATTTAATTTTTTTGAGGAAAGGAGTAAATTTTATATTTTTCATGTGTAGAATGTAACTCCCATAATATTCTGACTCCTAAAGCACCATTGAGATACTCAATAAATATTAATTGCTTCATTGATAACAAAAAACTATGTTGTGTCATCTATCCAGGCCTCATTGATATTTTCAGGGAGCTTTCAGTCATGTAATTATCTATCTGCACATTCAGTAGCATAGTAAGTCTGATCGTGAGAAAAGCAGAAGATTTGGACAGTATAGGATTAGTGAGATTATTATTTTTTTTAAATTTTATTTTATTAAATTTATTGGGGTGACAATTGTTGTAAAATTACATAGATTTCAGGTGTACAATTCTGTATTACATCATCTATAAATCCCATTGTGTGTTCATCACCCAGAGTCAGTTCTCCTTCCATCACCATGTATTCGATCCCCCTTACCCTCATCTCCCACCCCCCACCCCCCACCCCCCTTACCCTCTGATGTCAGAAAGTTTCACATGTTTCCATAGTGCATGATTTGTTACCATTACCTTGAACATAGACTAAGGAAAGCACAGTGTAGCTTTCCAGTTCTCCTATTCTGCCTGTTTAATTGGGAGAAGAAAAAAAAATATTTCTCACTACTCAGAAAATAGAGAAAGTCAGGGTCACAACTGTGGATGTTTAATGTCCATAAACTAAAATGATGTACTTGCTTATGTGTTCATGATAAATGCTTGATTGAATGTGTAAGTAATCTTAAAAACATGGTGCATACGTTTTTCCCCCCAGAATTCAGTAATATCATATATTCTTATTTTGCCACTCTCTTTTTTACTTTGTGAAACAGAAGTGCTTTTGGAAATTTACCAACTGAATATATTACAGTATTTAGGTATATACACAGGATTAGGAAATTGCCCGCATTATGTCATAACTCTCTAGGTCCCTCATTTACTAAAATCTAGTTATTCAGAAATCACATTAGAAGCGCAGATTACTTTGGGTCTTCTATGGATCAATGTGCACAAAATATATCAAACTCCAAGAGGGAAAACTCTACCATGTACTAGTCAGTTCACCTGATTAATGACATCACTTGAGAACTGTGAGCATAAGATTTAAATTAAGTGAATAAATTCTGTCCCTAGTTTAGCAGTTGCACAAAAGTATGACCAGAGCCAACAATTCATTGACTATTAATGATGGTTTTAATGATCCACTGGCTAAGCTGTCCATTTAACTATCAAAATGTGACCTTTAAATAGATACTGTGCCTTCAAGTAGTTTTATTTTGTATTTTCATAGCACTGTGTTCTTTTTTTTTCTTAAATTAAATTTATTGGGGTGACAATAGTTAGTAAAATTAAACAAGTTTCAAGTTTACAATTCTATAATACATCATCTATATATCACTTTGTGTGCTTTCCACCCACAGTCAGTTGTCTTTTTGATCATGATATATTTGACACCCTTTACCCACTTCTACCATTCTCCTGTCCCCCATACCCTCTCTTAAACACTAAACTGTTGTCTGTGTCTATGAATTGTTGTTCCTATATTTGTTTTTATTGTTCCTTTGTTGCTGTCAATTTTAGATCCCAAATATGAGTGAAGTTATATGGTTCCCGACATTTTCTGTCTGACATATCACTTAGCATAATAATCTCAAGATCCATCCATGTTGTCACAAATGACAGTATTTCATCTTTCCTTGTGGCAGAGAAGTATTCCATTCTGTATATATACAACACCTTCTTTATCCAATCATCTGTCAAAGGACACGTTTGTTGTTTCCATGTCTTGACCACCATAAGTAAAGCAGCAATGAACATCAGAATACATATATCTTTACGGATAAATGTTTTCAGATTTTTTGAATAGATACCCAGGAGAGGCATTGCTGGGTCATATGGTAAATATATTCTTGATTTTTTGAGGAACCTCCACACTGCCTGCCACAGCAGCTGCACCAATCTACATTCCCACCAACAGTGTATAAGGGTTCCTTTTTCTCCACAGCCTCTCCAACACTTGTTATTATTTGCCTTGTTGATGATAGCTATTCTAACAGGTGTGAGGTGATATCTTATTGTGGTTTTGACTTGCATTTCCCTAATAGCTAGTGAAGTTGAGCATTTTTTCATATATCTGTAGACTGTTTGTATGTCTTATTGGAAGAAGTTTCTGTTTGGGTCTTCTGCCCATTTTTAAATTGGATTGTTTGTCTTTTTGTTGTTGAATTGTGTGAATTCCTTACATATATTTGGATACTAACCCCTTATCAGAGACATTGTTTGCAAATATCTTCTAACATTTGGTTGGTTGTCTCTATGTTTTGCTATTTTTTTATTTTTTTATTTTTATTTTTTTTACTGTGCAGAAGCTTTTTAGTTTGATATAATCGCATTTATTGATTTTTTTTGCTTTTACTTCCCTTGGCTTTGAGGTCAAATTCATAAAATCCTCTTTGAACCCAAGGTCCATAAGTTTAGTACCTATGCTTTCTTATATGCAGTTTACCGTTTTAAGTATTATGTGTAGGTCTTTGATCTATTTTGAGTTAATTTTGTTATATGGTGACAGATAGCGGTCTAGTTTCATTCTTTTGCACGTGACTTTAAAATTTTCCTAGCAAGATTTATTGAAGAGGCTTTTTTTCTCCATTGTATTTTTTGGCACCATTGTCAAATACTGTCCATATTTATGTGGGTTTATTTTTGGCTTTTCAATTGTATACCATTGGTCTGTGTGACTGTTTTTCAGCCAAATCCACACTGTTTTGATTAATTTTGCCCTGTAATACAAGCTGAAGTCAGGGAGCATGATAGCTCCAGCCTTCTTTTTTCTTAGGATTACTTTGGCTATTTGGGGTCTTTGTGATTTCATACCAATCTGATGATTTTTTTGGTTCTATTTCTTTAAAATATGTCATTGGGATTTTGATGGGGATTACATTAAATCTGTATATTGCTTTGGGTAATATGGCTATGTTAACTATGTTCATTCTTCCAATCCATGAACACGGAATGTCTTTCCTGTTCTTTGTGCCTTCTTCAATTTCTTTTTAAAATGTCTTACAGTTTTTGGTGTATAGGTCCTTCACATCCTTGGTTAAGTTTATTTCTAAGTTTTTTGTTGTTGTTGTTGCAATTGAAAAATGAATTTTTTTCATTTCTTTTTCTGAAATTTTATTGTTAGTATATAGGAATGCAATGTATATTTGTATGTTGATTTTGTAGCTGGCAGCTTTACTGTATTCATTTATTGTTTCTAGTAGCTTTCTGTTGGAGTGTTTGGGTTTTATATATAAAGAATCATGTCATCTGCAAAAAGTGACAATTTAACTTCTTCATTCCCAATTCAGATGTATTTTATTTCTTTATCTTGCCTGATGCTCTGGCTAGGATTTTCAATGCTATGTTGAATAACAGTGGTGATCAAAGACAAGCTTGTCTTGCTTTTTTGGCACATAAAGTACTTTCTTAGTTTTGAAAAGTACACATATATTTCCTGGAATACAATAATAAAATACACAATTAATTTCAGTTTAATTGAACCAAAAAGATATGGACCATAGTCATTAAATATCTTGATTGCTGGATTTATTTTCTTTTTCTCCAAGCTCATTAAGAAAGAGTCCAGAAAAGCACTAAGGTCTCAATTAGCTTTAAGTGGCATTACCAAGGTTTAATAAAGTGTGTGTTTTAATTGCCTGAGATTAGGCTAAGTTGTAACCCTAGTTTGCTGTTGATAGAAATTAGGTTTTGATCAAGATGTACAAAATAGTTTTCTAAGAGAAGTTGTAAAACTGGTCACCTATGGAGAAGTGCATTGGTTTGTCTAGATAAAAATGTATTTATTAAAATAATCTTCAAAAATAAATGAAGAAAACTGACCACTAAGTAAACATTGTAGAACAAGCTTTCCAATACAGATGCTGCTCCAGATATAGCAGGTGGTGTATACAAAAACCCATCTGGCATCTCATTGTTTGTGACTTTATAGGTAAACCATCCAAGTCTCTTAATATCTGTGCCATTGATCACAAGCAGTATAATTCACAAGCTGTTCAAAATGACATTCTTGTAGCCTTCAATCATTAAACCAGCTGGTCAAACGTTTTGGTGGGATGAAGATGTTTCTTTTTCAAAATGGTATTAGGTAAATTACATTTTATTTTGAGAGGTTTTCAGCTTGGTTCAGCTTGGTCTGTTAAGATGAAAGTTGTGATGAATAGATTCATCCCTAGTGCTATTAGCTAAATAAAACTGATTAAGCATTTTAAGCATTTTGGGAAGCTCAACCCACACAAACTGTAGAAAAATAAAACTGCCTATTGAGAGGAATCCTACTTCATTCTCATTAGATTAACATACTGACTATTAAATAATTAACTTCAATGAAAAGAACACATACCTCTTAGAAAGCCACTATGGAAAGTTTTATTTTAAAAAAAATCATAAGTTTTCACTACTAAATATATGTTATTTAAAATTCTCTTGAAATATCCAATGTCGTTACCTCAGTTGTTTATAACACAGTGAAGATGAAGCTGGTGTCGTCTTTGTACGTGTTTGTGCACACATGTGTGTTTGGGGTGTGATGGGTAATTTTATGTGTGAAGGAGGCCAGGGTATGGTGACCAATTATTTGGTCAAACAGTAATCAAAGTATTACTGTGAAATCATTTTTTATGTGATAAAAATTTACAGTCTACATTAAAGTAGATTACCATCCACAATATGGGTGGACCACATTTAATCAGTTAAAGCAAAAATTGAGGTTTTCCAAAGAAGGAATTCTCCTTCAAGACTGCAGCATAAAAGTCAAGCATGAGTTTCCATTCTGCTGCCCTGTCTTGTGGATTTCAGACTCAAAACTGCAACATAATGTGTACCTGAAGCTAATATAACATTGTATTTCAACGGTAATTGAAAAAAATAAATTATTTAAAAAATCAAAACAACAACAAGAACAACAACAACGAAACCTATTACATCAGCTTTTACTTGAATTTTCATTCTGCTGGCCTGCTCTACAAATTTCAGACTTGCCAGCCTCCACAAACATTTGATCATGTGATCCAGTTCTTTAAAAGAAATGAATCTCTCTTGATAGACAGACATATAGATAGGTGTAGATATAGATGGAGATGGAGATATACATCATACGGGTTCTGTTTCTCAGGGAACCCTTACTGATACATGGGTCATGATAACTTTGTCCTAGATATACAAGGTATGATGAAGCAATATGATGAATGTTTAAATAAATTGAAAAAAGCATTTATTACAATAAAAGGCATATTGCCATTAATCCCCCTCAGTTTTTACAAATTTATTCACTATTTTCCCCATACTGTACCTTACATCCTATGACTCATTTGGAACTGCTAATTTGTACTTCTTAATCTCTTCACCTTTTTCACTTAGCCTCTAAATTGTCATCCCATTAGTAGCCATCAGTTTGTACTCTGTATCTATAGGTACTTATTTATTTATTTATTTATTTAATTTTGTTCTTTAAATTCCACATATAAGTGAGATCATATGGTATTTGTCTTTCTCAGTCTGACTTATTTCATATCGTCTAAGTCCATCCATATTGTTGTAAATAGTATGATTTCATAAATTTTTATGGCAAAGTAATATACTATTACAAATATGTATCTCTATTTTTTTCCCAAAATTCTCACTACCTTTTTTTCTGAGTTTCAGGTGTACAAAACAATGTATAAAACATTTATATCCCTCACAATAATGACCCCCCTCCCCCAATCTCACTTCACCCTCTGACATTGTATAGAGCTGTTACTATTTCACTGACTCTATGGAATATATTCCCTATGTTGTATTCCACATCCTGTGACACACACACAAACACACACACACACACACACACACACACACACACATATATATATATATATATATATATACAATTACAGTTGACATTCATTATTATTTAGCTTCAGCTTCAGGTATACACTGCAGTGATCAGGCTTCTACACCAGCCATAAAGTGGAATCCCTAATCATATAAGTGTCCATTGGATATCCTACAAAATCTTTAGAAAATTATTGCTTATATTCCCCAAACTTTCTTTCCTATCCCCATGGCAATCTTGTGGTTAGAAATTTGTGCTTTCTAATCCCCTCACCAATTCCCTCATCCCCACCTAGCAACCCTCAGTTTTTTCTCTATATCTTGAGAGTGTTTCTGATTAGTTTGTTCATTTATTCTATTCTTTAGATTCCACATATAAGTGAGACCATATGATATTTGTCTTTTTCCATCTGACTTATTTCACTTAGCGTAATGTTCTCTGGTCCTTCCATATTGACGCAAATGGTGAGATTCCATTTCTCTTTATGGCCGAGTAATACTCCATTGTATAAATGTACCACAGCTTCTTAATCTAGTCATCTATGGATGGGCATATCGCTTGTTTCCATGTCTTCTCTATTTGGATTTATTTTTAGATTGGAATTGCTGGGTCTTAAGGTAGTTCCATTTCTAGTTTTTTGAGATTCCTCCATACTGAATTCCAAGGTGGCCGCACCAATCTGCAATCACACCAACAGTGCACAAGGGTTCCCTTTTCTCCACATCCTAACCAACACTTGTTGTTTGTTCATTCATTACATAATGATGGCCATTCTGACAGTGGTAAGGTGATATTTCATTGTAGTTTTTATGTGAATTTCTCTGACAAGTAATGACATTGAGCATTTTTTCATATGTCTTTTGGCCATCTGTATGTCCTCTTTGGAGAAAAGCCTATTCAGTTCCTCACCTCTTTTGTTAATTGGATTATTTGTTTGTTTTTGGTTTTGAGTTATATCAGTTTTTTATAGATTTTGGATATTACCCCCTTATCAGATGTATCATTGGCAAAAATCTTCTCCCTTTCAGAAGGATGTTTTTGTTTTATTGATGGTTTCCTTTGCAGTGCAAACACATTTTGATTTGATTTAGTCCTATTTGTTTATTTTCTTCTTTTGTTTCCCTTCCCTACGGAGATATATCAATAAAGATATCACTAAGTGTAATGTCTGAGAGTTTATTGCCTAGGTTTTCTTGTAGAAGTTTTAGGATTTTCAATCTTATATTTATGTCATAATTCATTTTACATTTATCCTTGTATACAGTGTAAGAAGGTGGTCCAGTTTCATTTTTTTGGCATGTATCTGTCCAGTTTTCCCAGCACCATATGTTGAATAGACTGTCTTTACTACAGTGTATATTCTTGTTTCCTTTGTCATGGATTAACTGACCATATATACATGGATTTATTGCTGGGTTCTCTATTCTCTTCGAATCATCTAAGTGTCTGAATTTATGCCAATGCCATGCTGTTTTGATTACAATGGCCTTGTAGTATAGTTTGATATCAGATATCGTGATACCTCCATCTCCATGCTTCTTTCTCAAGATTATTATAGCTATTTGGGATCTTTTGTCTTTCCATATAAATTTGAGCATTATTTGTTCTACCTCTGTCAAAAATGTAATTGGTATTTTTTTTAAAAAAAGTTTATTGGTGTGACAATGCTCAGTAAATTACATAGGTTTCAGGTGTACAATTCGGTAATACATCACCTATATATCACATTGTGTGTTCACAACCAGAAGTCAGGTCTCTTCCATCACTGTATACTTGATCCCATTAGCCCTCATCTACCATCCCCTCCCCGTTACCCTCTGGTAACCCCTAAACTATTGTCTATGTCTATCAGTTTTCATTTCTTCATTTGTTTGTCTTGTTCCTCTGTTGTTTTCAGTTTTATATACCACATATCACTGAAATCATATGGTTCTTTACTTTTTCTGTCTGAAGAAAAGATGCACATCATTAATCTCAGAAAAATGCAAATAAAAACCACAATGAGATACCCCTAATACCAGTTAAAATGGCTATCATCAACAAGACAAATAGTAACAAGTGTTGGAGAGGCTGTGGAGAAAAAGGAACCCTCATACACTGTTGGTGGGAATGCAGACTGGTGCAGCCGTTATGGAAGGCAGTGTGGAGGTTCCTCAAAAAATTACAAATAGAATTGCCATATGACCCAGCAATCCCTCTCCTGGGTATCTACCCAAAAGATCTGAAAACATTTAGAGATAAAGACACGTGTGCTCCAATGTTCGTTGCAGCTTGGTTTACGGTAGCCAAGACGTGGAAACAACCAAAATGTCCTTCGATAGATGAATGGATAAAGAAGTTGTGGTATATATACACAATGGAATACTATTTGGCGGTAAGAAAAGATGATATAGGAACATTTGTGACAACATGGACGGATCTTGAGAGTGTAATGCTGAGTGAAATAAGTCAGACAGAAAAACCAGAGAACCATGTGATTTCACTGATATGTGGTATATAAACCAAAAACAGCAAAAGAACAAGACAAACAAATGAGAAACAGAAACTCATAGACACAGACAATTGTTTAGTGGTTACCAGAGGGTAAGGGGGGTGAGGGATGGGGGGTGGGAGATGAAGATAAGGGGGATCGAATATATGGTGATGGAAGGAGAACCGACTCTGGGCGATGAACATACAATGGGATTTATAGATGATGTAATACAGAATTGTACACCTGAAATCTATGTAATTTTACTAACAATTGTCACCCCAATAAATTTAATTTAAAAAAAAAATAAATAAATAAATCAAAAAAAATCAATCAATAAAAAAAAAGAAGAGAAAGCAGAGAACCATGTGATTTCACTGATATGTGGTATATAAACCAAAAATAACAAAAGAACAAGACAAACAAATGAGAAACAGAAACTCATAGACACAGACAATAGTTTAGTGGTTACCTGAGGGTAAGGGGGGTGGGGGTGGAAATGAGGTTAAGGGGGATCCAATATATGGTGATGGAAGGAGAACTGACTCTGGGTGGTGAACACACAATGGGATTTATAGATGATGTAATACAGAATTTTACACCTGAATTCTATGTAATTTAGTAACAATTGTTACCTCAATAAATTTAAAAAATAAATTTAAAAAGAAAATTAAAAAAAAAACTATAATAGAGCTCCTTATTGCTGAACATCTCAGAAGTGTGTATGTATTGTAAATCTTCAAATCTAAAGGGATGCCTTTACAGTGTTTTCTCCAGCTCCTTTGTTTTTCTGTATGAAACTTATTCCTTTACAGTACAAATTAACATGTATTTCCCCTAGATTACAATTTGGAAAATGTAATAATTTGTGGGCTAATATGTCATTTTTTTCAGTTTTGAAATAATATTGAAACTCCCCTTTCTAATCTCAAATTGGCTAGGGTATTACAAAACCAAGTAACATTTTTCTGAAGAAACATATCATGGGAATATGAGTAATAGCACAATGGATTGCTTATCTGTTCTAAGTTATCCTTAATAATTTAGGTTCTCTCTATTTTACACAAGAATGCCTCTCGCACTTATTTGTCTGTAGGTAATTGAAATATTTTATTCCCAGATTATTTCTGAAAAGAATTTTGGAAACTCTGAAGGAGGAAGGAGCCATGGGAATCTTACGTTAGGGTTCATGTTTGTTGTTTGGCAATTGCAGAAACCATACTTTGCAGGCTAAGTCATATAAACTTTAGCAAAGGATTGATTCTGATAACTTTCTTCAAAGGTGTTCTTGGCATTTAGCAAAAGTTTTGAGGTCTTATAAATGTTACCTGGAGCCCATGCTGTACAAAGAATTACCATACTCACAGAGGGTTTAAAAATTGGGGGCTTAAATGGTTAGTGATTTTTAGAAGATGGGGCAATTCCAAGCAAAATTTACAGAATGGGTTGATGTGAAAATAAAGTGAGTTATATGACTTTTTGACAGGTAATGGAAGCAGGTGTTCTAGGTACAGTTTTTCATATGGTCTTAGGCATGAAGGTTAGTGCCAAGATTAGGATGATGGCAATGGTGACGAAAAAGTATGTTACTAATATCAAACATTTCCACAGAAGTCTGTTTCTCTCAGCACTATTTTTGGTTTGGTTTTGTGCTGCTCTTATATGCTTTTCCTTTAAAGGCCAGATAATGTTAAATTTACATCTGTATAGAAGAAACCACCACAAATTCGAACAGTTAGAAATGTCATCCTATCAGTCTGGCTTCTGCTTTGAAGAGTCGTTCAGTCAGAAATGCTTGAACTTCCCCTGAGATTATTTTTTATCCTCAAATCTTTCGATTCCCACCACGAAAAGAGGTTAAAAAGACAAAAAAAATATCAACAAATTCTTCCTGCAAACAACCAACACCCAGAAGAGAGAGAATAAGCAAGATTAGGAGAGAAAATCTCAGATAAGAGCATCCATTTATGTACAAAATAATATTACACATCACTCTAAGGTGTAGAGTCATGTTAGAAAAACACTCTCATTTCGTCAAAAGAAAAAGCAGCCCCAAACCATCCATTGAGTTCTGTCTAAGCATATTGATATTGAATGGCAACTTGATAATATATGTGTTCAATTGGATATCCTTTGCAGGTGCTCTTTGTACCTGTAGTGCAACCCTCAACACCTCAACATTCTTCAAAAAAAAAAAAACAACAACAAAAAAAAAAAAACAGAAAGGATAGCTTGCTGAAAATAATGATGCATTACAGAACAAAGATTTTCATTTTATGTTGTTTTCCACAACACTAGCCATTTAATATTATCAGATATAGCTTCCCCTGCATTCAAATGACCACCCACACTCGTGCAGTGTACTCAGAAAAATTTGTATATGATAGTTGACTATGAATGTCCATTGGGGAAAGGAAGGCTAGAATACTGCACACAAGAGGAAAGTTAAAACAACTTTTGTGGTTATGGGAGTAAAGATTATAAAATATTAACTTTTACATTTGCACCACTGTACACTGGATTTTCTCATATATCTATTATTGTGATTCTGAGAGTCACCACAGCAATTGCATTTATGAATCAACTGAAGTAAATATTAATAATTGTAAGAGCAATGAAAAGAGCAACACAGCAGTGACAGGTTATTCAAAATCTACTTTGTGCTAGCTATCTTTGGGATTTATATAAGCTCTGTGAGGAAGGACTTTTGTCTGATTACTGCTCTATTCTCAGTACCTAGCAGCATGCCTGGGACCATGAATGGGCTCTATAAATAGTGGTTGAATAAATAGCCAACTTCTATATTCCAATAACTATCTTTTTAATCAAAAAGTGAATAAAAAAAATAAGGTATCATATTCATGAGGTATACCGTCTAGAAGATTTTATGTATGCATATATATATATGTAAAATGAGAAACATAGATTATATATAATGATTATATATAATGATATATAAAGATTATATGTAATAAGAAATATATATTGTTATATATAGATTTATATGAATATACATATATTTATATAAATGCATATTATGTATATTTCTCATTATATGTACAATCTTTATATATTATATATACAAATATATATATATATATATATATATATATATATATATGTGAAATATTATGTGAGAGTACAGGCTTTAAAATTTGCTCATTTATGCAATACGTTTTAAAGATTATGTAGGTTTCCAGATGTTCACTGGACTTTTTAGGGGGATCACTTCATAAACTATAGATACATTTCCACTGCTCTATATACATGAAGCTAAAGTAGAATAATATTGAATGTCAAATATATATACATTGATCTCTCCTCATGTTATACAAGAAGGCTGGAGTTAAAAAAATAGTTCCATTGTTATTTTCAGTTTTATATACCACACATCAGTGAAATCATAGGGTTCTCAACTTTTTCTGTCCGAGATATATATATATATATATATATATATATATATTTCTGTCTGATTATATATATATATATATATATATATATATATATATATATATATATATATATATATATATACATACACATATATATACATATATACATATATATATATTCATGAATGTAAAGTACAGCATAGGAAATATAGTCAATGGTATTCTAATAGCTATATACGATGTCAGAGTGGTAGTAGATTAGGCAGTTATCATTTTGTAAAGGGTATAAATGTTTATTACATTGCTTTGTACACCTGAAACTAGTAAAAAATTGCTAATTAATCTATTTAAAATTTGTTCATTGTTTGTTTCTCCTCAATAGAATGTAAGTTCCATGTAGACTAGGACCTTGTCTGTTTTATTCACCACATCCCCTAATGTCTAGAACAGTACCCTCATATGATACTCAATAATTGTTGAAGAAATGACCATTAAACTTTTGATATTTCTACCTAAGCTTGATTTACATTTCCTGGGCATGTGTTTACTTAAGAAAAGGGAGAGCTTACGTTGAACCTAGAGTGTTTAATCATAAGTTATCTGAGAAGAAATCACACAAAAAAAGGTTGAAAGGTAGGAAGGGACAACCAATAGAGATTATTTTATAAAAGGAACTGGAAATGATAAAATTATAGAAATGGAGAACAGTTTAGATGTTTCCAGAGATTAGGAGTAGGGTGGGGTTGGAGAAAAATATGAGTATAGCTGAAACAAGGCAACTCAATGATCTTTGTGCTGATGGAATTGTTCTGTATCTTGATTGTGTCAGTGTCAGTATCCACATATGATACTGTTTTGCAAAATATTACTATTGGGAGAAACTGGTTTAATGATGCACGGGATCTCTCTGTGTTATTTCTTACAATTGCATGTGAGTCTACAATTATCTCAAAATAAAAATGTTAGTTAGAAAGGTCACTGTAAATGAGTCAGAAATAATATGCTTCAAATATTTAGATATTTTAACTATAGACATAAATTTTGCTCACCCATAGAATGGTCAATTCTAATTTTATTTTTAAAGGATTGATAGAGACATCACAGAAACACAAGCCAGCAATTACTGATACAAGACACAGGATGTGATACATAAAATGTATGTGTTTTACCCATCTCTATTGCATGAAAAATATTTCTAAAACCCAAAATGTCATGTCTTTAAGTTATTCTCAAACCTGCTAGCATCTGTAGCTGTTTGAAACATTGACTCTGAGTCTGGAATGTATGCTGAACAACTCAGACATGGCTCTGGGATTTGGTGTGAAGGGCTGTTCACTATTTTCAATGATTTTGAATGACATTAAAACAAACTCATAAATGTGATATTCAGAGCATACTTCTTTTTCTTTCCCAGCCTTCTCCCAACATATAAGTCACTTTCATTGATGTGTGTTCAGATTCTTCCCACCTCTCCTCATTTTATACAAGAAGGCTAGAGTTAAACAAAAAAGGTCCTTTGTTGTTTTCCATTTTATATATAATTATATATATTTACAAGAAGTGGAGTACACCATTAAGAATAGAGACAGCAGAAATGTAATGGCTGCGTGCGATGTCAAGCTTCTGGTTTTATGTGAGATCAAGTCACATTAGTAACAACATGTCTATACTCATAATGTGGTCACTATAAATAAAGAGTGTGTATAAAAAGTTTGATTTTATAAAACTTTTGTGATACTATCACATTTGGTTAACTATTTAAATCTAATCCTACTTTAAGTTATTTAAGAACTTCTGTTATAGACTGCTTCTAGTGTTTATAAAAAGAGTGTATGCCATCATCTTCTTCCTTTGTTCTGCCCCTCTTTGCCTGTCTACAAAAACTTTTGGCGATATTGAGAGAGGAAGGTAGTCTTTATGGCAGGGAGTACACTATCTTCCCTTAATTCAGGCATTTTGGAATAAAACCTGATTGTCTTTCTACCAAAAATAGATAGATAGATAGATAGATAGATAGATAGATAGATAGATAGATAGATAGATAGATAGATAGATAAAAAGAGTACATCAATGATTCTTAAGTTGCCTCAACTTCATTAAATTCAGAATATTTTTCTAGTTTATACTTAAAATAGCATTTTTCATAATTTTACAAATTGTTATAATACCTAAAGTATAAATTATCCCCTTGATAATTATGTGTTTTTCTTTTATATAGCTGAAAACTATTATTCATTTGAAACCTAATTTTCAAAATATAAATCTAATATATATTCAATGTAAAATTATGTAAAACATACATAAAGATAAAAAGGCAAAGTCACAGATATTCCCATTAAACAGGAATGACTATGGAGTTTTTTAATAATTATATTACATTTATTTATGTACCTACAGTTTGTGCATTTCACTTCATTTTCTTTGCTTTTTTACCTTATGGTGATAGTTTCCAATATACAGGGAAACTTACGCATTTTTAATAAAATCAATTGTTGCTTTTTTCCATTCTATCATAACTATGTGAGCTTTGGATAAGTCAGGTAATATCTCTCATCTTTATTTTCATATCTATAAAATTAGGATGATAATACCATATACTTCTACAAGTAATTTGGAAGATTAAATGAAATAATACATGCAACATTCTTGTTATAATACTTGGCTTTTAGTAAGCACTTAATAAATATTAGTTGCTGCTGTTGCTGCTACTAGTACTAATATTACCATTACCATCGACACCACTACTGTGTATTTTTGTTGTCCGTAATTCTTGTCTTTAAAGTTATTGCAATAAGTTTCTCTCCAGCATATTAGGTCTCTATATAAACATAATTAATACAAACAAATGTATTAAATTAGCTTTACTATTCCTGACTGCATATTATATATGAATATTTTTTTGAATATTTTGGGAATAAAATTTATTTTACACTATATTTTTCTTCCTTGAAAATAACCTACAACATATTCCATCAAGTGGTAGTCCCAAGAACTTTAGTTTAGTTCTGAGCTATATTGGTTATATACATTTTTATCATCTTGCTTTGGAAATCTGGATTATCATTCAATATAGGATAAGTAATTCTACATTCCATCGACTAAAGTAAACAAATCCCTTAGAACAAAATTAATTTATAAAGTGGGGATTGCATGTAGTAATAAACTTAATGTTTCTTTACAAGCTTGCATGATCATGCATATCATTCTATTTTTTTATATAGACCAACGTACATCTATCTATGTCTATAATCATACATGATTCTTCACAGACATATCAGTGGGCCACTCCATAAAGAGTTACTGGCAGTAGGACTATATCTGGGTTATTGAAAGAAAATGTTTAATTTGTTTAAAATCTATCTCACTATCCCAAGCTGTTTTATGTTGTTAGATGATATTTTGGAAGTAGACCACAGATGGCAGCAGCGATGGAAAGAAACAATCAAAAGAGAAAATGATTGGTAAAACTGCTAATGAACTGATTTGACACAGGGCTTAGCACACAGAGTTCATTATAAACTTTTAGATGACAGACATTTAAATAATTCTGTGTGACAGTATTAAGAAAGAAACTAAAGCAGAGTCTGTAACTGATACTGTAAAAGTCATTTACAGTGTTGAAAAGGTCTTTTGTAATTTGCAAAATAACACATTTTTGATGAGTTGAGGATACATAAGTAAGTTTGAGTAAATAGGAAGGTTAATAATATAGCTAAAACTCTTATGAGAAAGAAACATATTTGACAAGTGGTTTGAACCATGTTAAAAAAAATCTGAGCATGGAAATAATCAATAATCAATAAGTTTCTAATTTAAATATTACACAATATTTATTATAGGTCATAAAGAGATAAACTAGAATTATTTTCAAATGGGGGTTAGGAACTCTCTGAAGTATAGAAATTTCAAAATGTAAATAAGATGAGGAAGATCCAAGATAGTGGATTAGGTGAACATTGTGCCAACTGCCTCCCAGGGTCACAGCAAAATTATAAATAAATTATAGAAAAATCAAGCTCAAGATTCAACTAAACAGTTGCTGAACAGAACCACTATAACTAAGGATTTAAAGAAGAGGCCAAGTCAAAACTGGTAGGAGGGGAGGAGATGTGAAACAGGATGATTCCAACCCACAGCAAGGGTGAATGCTGTGAGGGACACCTCAGTTGCAGAGGTTCCCCTGAAAAGGGAGGAACCCCCAAAGGTCATGCTGGGCTCCCCAGCTTAGGGATCCTGTGCCAGGAAGAGAAGTCCCCACAATATCTGGTAGTGAAAATCAGCAAGGACTCTGTCTGCCCTTCCCAGAAGAGTGGAGGCCACCTGGAAACCCAGATGTCCTCCTGTAAAGCTGGCACAGAGATTCACTCACTGGCGGGCACTCACCTGGTCTCTGGCAGAGGGAGTGGCAACTCAGGGGTCCCAGGGAAGTGCAGGGAAGTACTGAGCTGAGTGCCTTTGGCGTGTGAACTGGAACAACAGGGGCATTGTTCTCCCTGTGCAGATCCAGCACACATGTGGTTTACAGAGAGCACAAAATTTTCAGGGTTAAGCCCTCTCTCAAAGAGCCACCTCTGGGACCACATTGGTGTAGTGGAATCCACATTCATGCACACTGCCTTGGTGATAAACTGGGTCCCACCCTCCACATGACTGGTGCTGCATTACCTGGAAAACTCTTGACTGCCATGCTGCTTGCCCCATCCCACAGGCTGCAGATTGCAGAGGGCCGAGGGTCTCTGGCAGCTGGGAAAATGTTTGCTGGAGGGCAATAAGCCGTGATCTGCTTTGCAAAGTAGACAGGTGGTGGCTGGCCATGGTGTTCTCAGCATTTTTTTGTGAGCTGGTTACCAGAGCCGGAGCGAAACTGTACTGATTTTGTGGAAACCACTGACCACAGCCCATAGCACACTTCAAGCCTGCCCGCCCCCCACCTACAGCTACATTGTGAGTAGCATTGGACACCTGGTGGCCAGCCCCGCCTCCACAAGCAACGCAGGAGGTTTTTCACAGCAGTGGACAACCTGTAATGGTCTGGGGATATTGGTGGAGTGGGTTAAGCCAAGACCTGCACTGCAGGATAGACCGGTTGTGGCTGGACTTAAAGTGTTTTTTTTTGGTCTGTTTGTTTTTCTTTTGTTTTCTTTCTTCTTTCTTTTCTTTTTCCCTCTTTGTACTTTTTTTTCTCTTTTTTTTTTTTTTTTTAATTAAATTTATCGGGTGACAATTGTTAGTAAAATTACATAGATTTCAGGTGTACAATTCTGTATTACATCATCTATAAATCCCATTGTGTGTTCACCACCCAGAGTCAGTTCTCCTTCCATCACCATATATTCGATCCCCCTTACCCTCATCTCCCACCCCCCACCCCCCGCCCCTGTTACCCTCTGGCAACCACTAAACTATTGTCTGTGTCTATGAGTTTCTGTTTCTCATTTGTTTGTCTTGTTCTTTTGTTGTTTTTGGTTTATATACCACATATCAGTGAAATCACATGGTTCTCTGCTTTTTCTGTCTGACTTGTTTCGCTCAGCATTACTCTCTCAAGATCCATCCATGTTGTCACAAATGTTCCTATATCATCTTTTCTTACTGCCAAATAGTATTCCATTGTGTATATATACCACAACTTCTTTATCCATTCATCTATCGAAGGACATTTTGGTTGTTTCCATGTCTTGGCCACCGTAAACAAAGCTGCAATGAACATTGGAGCACACGTGTCTTTATCTCTAAATGTTTTCAGATTTTTTGGGTAGATACCCAGAAGAGGGATTGCTGGGTCATATGGCAATTCTATTCGTAATTCTTTGAGAAACCTCCACACTGCCTTCCATAACGGCTGCACCAGTCTGCATTCCCACCAACAGTGTATGAGGGTTCCTTTTTCTCCACAGCCTCTCCAACATTTGTTATTGTTTGTCTTGTTGATGATAGCCATTCTGACTGGGGTGAGGTGATATCTCATTGTGGTTTTGATTTGCATTTCTCTGATGATTAGTGATGTTGAGCATTTTTTCATATGTCTATTTGCCATTTGTATGTCCTCTTTGGAGAAATGTCTCTTCAAGTCCTCTGCCCATTTTTCAATTGGGTTGTTTGTTTTTTTGTTGTTGAGTTGCATGAGTTCCTTGTATATTCTGGATACTAGCCCCTTATCGGAGGCACTGTTTGCAAAAATCTTCTCCCATTCAGTTGGTGGCCTCTTTATTTTGTCAATGGTTTCTTTTGCTGTGCAGAAGCTTTTAAGTTTCTTATAGTCCCATTTGTTTATTTTAGCTTTTACTTCCATTGCCTTTGGAGTCAAGTTCATAAAATGCTCTTTGAACCCAAGGTCCATAAGTTTAGTACCTATGTTTTCTTCTATGCAGTTTATTGTGTCAGCTCTTATGCTTAAGTCTTTGATCCATTTTGAATTAACTTTGGTACATGGTGACAAATAGCAGTCCAGTTTCATTCTTTTGCACGTGGCTATCCAATTCTCCCAGCACCATTTATTGAAGAGGCTGTCTTTGCTCCATTGTATGTTTTTAGCTTCTTTGTCAAAAATTATCTGTCCATATTTATGTGGTTTTATTTCTGGGTTCTCAATTCTATTCCATTGGTCTATGTCTCTGTTTTTCTGCCAATACCATGCTGTTTTGATTATTGTAGCCCTGTAGTACAAGCCAAAGTCAGGAAGTGTGATACCTCCATTATTGTTCTTTTTCCTTAAGATTGCTTTGGCTATTCGGGGTCTTTTATGGTTCCAAACAAATCTGATGATTTTTTGTTCTATTTCTTTAAAATAAGCCATTGGGATTTTGATGGGGATTGCATTGAATCTGTATATTGCTTTGGGTAATATGGCCATTTTAACTATGTTGATTCTTCCAATCCATGAGCACGGAATGTCTTTCCATTTCTTTGTGTCTTCTTCAATTTCTTTCAAAAATGTCTTATAGTTTTCAGCACATAGGTCTTTCACATCCTTGGTTAAGTTTATTCCTAGGTATTTTATTCTTTTTGCTGCAATTGCAAAAGGAATTGTTTTTTGTATTTCTTTTTCTGAGATTTCATTGTTAGTATATAGGAAGGCAATGGACTTTTGTGCGTTGATTTTGTAGCCGGCAACTTTACTGTATTCGTTGATTGTTTCTAATAGCTTTTTGGTGGAGTCTTTAGGGTTTTCTATATATAGCATCATGTCATCTGCAAAGAGTGATAATTTAACTTCTTCATTCCCAATTTGGATGCCTTTTATTTCTTTCTCTTGCCTGATTGCTCTGGCAAGGACTTCCAACACTATGTTGAAAAGCAGAGGTGATAGGGGACATCCCTGTCGTGTTCCTGAACGTAGAGCAAAGGGCTTCAGTTTTTCTCCATTAATTATGAGATTAGCAGAGGGTTTGTCATATATGGCCTTTATTATGTTGAGGTATTTTCTTCTATACCCATTTTATTAAGAGTTTTAATCATAAATGGATGTTGTACCTTGTCAAATGCTTTTTCTGCATCAATTGATATAATCATATGATTTTTGTCCTTTATTTTGTTTATGTGATGTATCACATTGATGGATTTGCGTATGTTGAACCATCCTTGTGCCCCAGGGATGTACCCCACTTGGTCGTGATGAATAATCTTTTAAATGCATTGTTGTATTCGATTTGCTAGAATTTTATTTAGGATTTTTGCATCGGTATTCATTAGAGATATTGGTCTGTAGTTTTCTTTTTTTGTGCTGTCCTTACCAGGTTTTGGTATCAGGGTAATGTTGGCCTCATAAAATGAGTTGGGGAGTACTGTCTCTTCTTCAATTTTTTGGAAGAGTTTGTGCAGAATTGGTATTAGATCCTCTTTGAAGGTTTGGTAGAATTCACTAGTGAAGCCATCTGGTCCCGGACTTTTGCTTTTGGGAAGGTTTCGGATGACTGATTCAATTTCGTTACTGGTGATCGGTCTGTTTAGATTTTCCAGTTCTTCATGGTTCAGCCTTGGAAGGCTATATGTTTCTAAGAACTTGTCCATTTCTTATAGGTTGTTGAATTTGGTGGCATATAGTCCTTCATAGTATTCTTGGATGATCCTTTGTATTTCTGTGGTGTCCGTGATAACTTCCCCTTTTACGTTTCTGATTTTGTTAATCAGTGTCTTCTCTCTTTTTATCTTAGTAAGTCTAGCCAAGGGTTTGTCAATTTTGTTAATCTTTTCAAAGAACCAGCTCTTTGTCATATTAATTTTTTCTATTGTCTTTTTGTTCTCTATTTCATTTAGTTCTGCTCTAATTTTTGTTATTTCCTTTCTTCTGCTGACCTTGGGTTTTACTTGTTCTTCTTTTTCTAGTTCTTTAAGGTGTAACATGAGGTTATTTATTTGGGAGTTTTCTTGTTTCTTGAGATAGGCCTGTAATGAGATAAATTTCCCTCTTAAAACTGCTTTCGCTGCATCCCAAAAATTTTGGTAGGATGTATTTTCATTGTCATTTGTTTCAATGTATCTTTTGATCTCTCCTCTAATTTCTTCTTTGACCCAGTCCTTCTTTAAAAGTATGTTGTTTAGTCTCCATGTATTTGTGTTTTTCCCCGCTTTCTTTTTACAGTTGATATCCAATTTCAAAGCCTTGTGATCAGAGAATATGCATGGTATGATTTCAATCTTCTTAAATTTGTTGAGACTGATTTTATGTCCCAATATATGGTCTATCCTTGAGAATGTTCCATGTACACTAGAAAAGAATGTATAGTCTGATGTTTTAGGATGAAGTGCTCTATAAATGTCAATTATGTCCATTTCATCTAATGTGTCATTTAGGGCTACTATTTCGTTATTTATTTTCTGTTTGGATGATCTATCCATAGCTGTCAATGATGTATTTAAGTCCCCTAGTATAATTGTGTTTTGGTCAATTTCTCCCTTTAGTTCTGTTAGTAGTTGCTTGGTGTATTTCGGTGCTCCCTGATTGGGGGCATAAATATTGATGACTGTTATGTCTTCTTGTTGTACAGTCCCCTTCAACATTATGAAATGTCCATCTTTGTCTCTTGTTATCTTTTTCACCTTGAAGTCTGTTTCATCTGATATCATTATGGCTACACCTGATTTTCTCTGGGTACCATTTGCTTGGAGTGTCAATTTCCACCCTTTCACTTTGAGTCTATGCTTGTCCTTGTAGCTGAGATGTGTCTCTTGGAGACAGCATATGGTTGGGTGTAGTATTTTGATCCAATCTGCTACTCTGTGCCTTTTTATTGGTGAGTTCAGTCCATTTACATTTAGAGTAATTATTGATATGTGAGGATTTCCTGTCATTCTATCCTTAGTTTTCTGGTAAGGTTGTGTCTCCATTGTTTCTTTGCCTTTTTGTTGTTGTCTATTATTTCTGTGTGGTGGTATTCTATGATGTTTCCCTCTGTTTCTTCTTTTATTTCAGTATATATTTCAGTTCTGGATTTTTTTTGAGTGGTTACCCTTAAGTTTATGTAAAAGAAAGTTTGATATTTAGAGTATTCCATTTTCTTCAGCACGCTTACTTTCTCCATTCCCATATTCCGGTTCAGGCCTTTACTCTCCCCCTTTTTGAGTTTTGGTTGCCACAAATTGTCCCTGTGGATGGTGGTCGAATGGCCTCCTTTAGTATTTCTTGTAGTGCAGGTCGTGTATTAGAAAATTCCCTCAGCTTCTGTATGTCTGGAAAGGTCTTTATTCCTCCTTCATATCTAAAGGATATCTTTGCTGGATATATTATTCTTGGCTCATGGTTTCTCTCTTTCAATAGTTTGAATATTTGGTTCCACTCCCTCCTGGCTTGTAGAGTTTCTGCTGAAAAATCTGATGATAATCTAATGGGCTTTCCTTTGTAAGTTACCGTCTTCTTTTCCCTGGCTGCCTTGAGGATTCTTTCTTTGTCGTTGATTTTAGACATCTTCAATACAATGTGCCTTGGAGAAGGTCTGTTGGGATTGAGGTAACTAGGTGTTCTATTTGCTTCTTTGATTCGAGGGTCCAGTTCTGTCCACAAATTTGGGAAGTTCTCATCGACAATTTGTTTGAATATATTCTCTGTTCCCTTCTCTCTTTCTTCTCCTTCTGGTATGCCCATTATTCTTATATTGCTCTTTCTGATGGAGTCAGAAAGTTCTTGTAGAGTTCTTTCATTTCTTTTAAGTCTCAAGTCTCTTTCTTCTTCAATTTGTGTCATTTCCAGGTTTCTATCTTCGATGTCACTGATTCTTTGCTCCATCTGGTCAACTCTACTACCTAAGCTGGTTATTTCATTCTTAATTTCTTCTATTGAGTTCTTAATCTCCAGAAATTCTATTTGGTTCTTTTTTAAGATTTCAATCTCTTTCGTAAAATGTTCATGCTGTTCTTTGATTGAGTTTCTGAGTTCCTTTAACTGCCTATCTGTGTTTTCTTGTATCTCGTTGAGTTTTTTCAGAACTGCAATCTTGAATTCTCTGTCATTTAAGTCACATATTTCTGTATCCTTAAGTGCCTTCTCTGGAGATTTTTCACTTTCTTTCTGAGCTATCTTGTTGCCTTGGTTATTCATGGCGATTACTGGTTTACTATTTCTCTTCCTAGACATCTACAGGAGTGACTTCTGCAACAGGTTGATAGAAAGCGGTCTTTCTTTTGTTTGCCAGTACTTGTTGGTAGAATGTTTTATTATTTCTCCAACTGCAACTTATTTTTCTTCTCCCACACAGTAGTGCTATGTTTTCTCTGCACTATTCCAACTTCTCACGCAATGGGGGGATTCCCTGGGAGACGGGCTTCTCCTCTGTTAATAGTTCGTCTAGGTCACAGGGCGCAGTGTCCCGGTGGGTATGCAGAGAGCTTTTGATGTTCGAAAGCTCTTCCAGCTGCTGATTCAGAGCCCGTATATTTCAGCAGTTCTGTTTACTGCTGCAGGGATCCGCCCAGATAGGTGGGGTCAGGGGCGGGGTGAGTTGTGAGAGGTGGCCCAGAGCAATGGCGGTGACCACCACCACAGCCGGTCCTGCTTCCACTGCTCTCTCCCCTTTGCTGGAACTAGTTGGGCTGTGAATTTGTGTTTGCGGTCCACAGATCTCAAAACAGCAAATTTTCTGTTGTTTTGATCTGACACTGCTACTGTTTCGCTTCTAGCACCGGGCAGGTGGGGGCGGGGCGAGCTCTGGGAGGGTAGGGAGGGGGTGGCTAGTCTCAGTGCCTAAGGCTCCGTTCTCTGCTCGGCAGTGAGGGCTTAAACCACCGTTTTCAGCCTTTTTCCCTCAGTCTTTTCTCCGAGGTCTCTGCCGTGAGCGTTGGGTTCAGCCGTGTTATATGCTGTCCCCTCAGCCCTGTGGAGCCCTTGCGGAGCCCTAGCAGTCCGATCTCCCGCAGCTGCGGTAGTTCCGGGAAGCAGCGAGCTCGGCACACTGAGCTAGGTCTGCGTCCTGCGCCCGCGCGGTTCCGTCTCCGCGCGCTTCTCCCTTTCCTCCTCCCTCCACTCGCGCGAATCTCCCACCTGTAGGTGATTTCAGTCGGTAGTGGGCCTCTTCGTGTTGCTTGTCTGCTGTGCAGGGAGTCCTTTGTGGAGTTTTTGTTGTTCGATTCTTTGTAAATTCCAGGGGAGCTTTACAGAGGCTCACCTCACGCCGCCATTTTTCTGGAAGTCTGTTCTGGTCTTATATTTAGGTTTTTGATCCATTTTGAGTTAATTTTGCTACAAGGTGACATCAGTCTAGTTGTATTGTTTTGCATGTTGCTTTCCAATGCTCCCAGCACCATCTATTGAGGAAGCTTTCTTTTCTCCATTGCAGGTTTTTGGTTTCTTTGTTGAAAATTATCTGTCTTTATTTATGTGGGTTTATTTTTAAGTTCTCAATTCTATTTCACTGGTCAGTGTCCTTTGATAGGTGACTGGATAAGAAAGATGTTGTACATATACCCAGTGGAATACTATTCTGCCATAAGAAAAGATGAAATAATGCGGGGGATTCCTACATTTACAACAACATGGATGGATCTTGAGATTATAATGCTAAGTGAAATAAGTCAGACTGGAAAAGTCGAAAACCATATGATTTCACTGATATGTGGTATAGAAAAATGAAAACAACAAAGTAACAAGACAAACAAATGAAGAAACAAAAACTCACCTAAACTGACAATACATACTTTAGTGGTTACTAGAGGGTAAGGGGATGGTGGGTGATAGATGAGGGTAAAAGGGATCAAATATATGGTGATGAAAGGGGAACTGAGTCTGGGTGGTGAACAAAGAATTTGGTATATAGATGATGTATTAAAGAATTGTACACCGGAAACCTATGTCACTTTGCTAGCACTTGTCACTGCAAAAAACTTTAATTGAGAAAAAGAAAATAGAGTGATCAGTTGACTCAATGGTTGGAGCACAGTGCTCATAACACCAAGTTCTCTGGTTCGATTTCCACATGGACGAATGATAGCAATGTTTGAGCTTGGAGCTGAGCCCTATGTGAGCAGCTGGTTGTGTCAATGGTTGGCGTGGGGTGCTCATAGCACCATGGTCACTGGTTCGAATCCCACATGGGACAGTGAGCTGCTCCCTCCTCAACTGGGTTGAAAACAGTGATTTGACTTGGAGCTGAGCTGTGCCTCCCACAACTAGATTTAAAAACGGTGCCCTGACATGAAGCTGATGGGTCCTGGAGAGACAAACTGTTCCTCCATTAAAAAAAAAAAAAAGAAAATAACATTTTACCCAGCAGTGCTACCATTTAGAATAAATTGACAGATAGTTTCCCATACAACAAATGCTAATGGAGTTCCTGACCACCAAACCAATATTAACAGAAATGTTAAAGGCACTTCAGGAAGAAGAAGGAGGAGGAGGAGGAGGAGGAGGAGGAGGAGGAGGAGGAGGAGGAGGAGGAGGAGGAGAAAATATTTAAAATGTGAGTAATAAAATGGTCATTGCTACACATCTATCAAAAATATTTTATATGTAAATGGGTTAAATGTGACAATCAAAAAATGTATAAGTCTGAATGGATAAGTTAACAAAACCTTTACATATACTGCCCACAAGAAACTCACTTCATACTTGAAGACACACAGACACAGTTAATAAAGGAATGAAAAAATGTATTACACAAAAATGGAAACAAAAAACAAGCAAATAAAAAAAATCTGGGGTAGCAATTTTATACAAGAGATAAAAAAATAAAAGAGTTTAGAACAAGATCCAAAGAAGGACTCATTAATTTCATTTCTGGGTATTCTCCTGAAGAAACCCAAAGTATTACTTTGAAGGGACATGCACATCCATATGTTCATTTCAGCATTATTTACAATTACCAAAATACGGAAGCAATCTGGATGTCCATCAATGAATGAAAAGATATGTATATGTGTGTGTGTATATATTTATATATGCACTGTTTGTGGCTGTCTCAATGTCCTTAATCATTTTCACTTTGGGGAAGAACCAGAAGTTGTATGGTACCAGATCTGGAGAACAAAGGGAATGAGGATGCACCATAATATTTTAGTTGACAGATATTGCTGTATTTGAGAAGTGATGTGTGATAAGAAGTGTTGTCATGATGGAGGGTGATGTATGGCACACTTTAAAACACACCTTCTCTCAGCCATAACTAACACCTGACTGACTGCACCAAACAAGTTGAAAATTGTCACACACTTTTACTAAGGTTTGATGCACCACTTCCCATATTGAAGATCCCTGCCTTTCCATTGGTTGGTACTCAGCAGCAGCATTCACTGTATTTCTTAATCACAAAGGAAAGGCTCTGTGTCACATATCACTTCTGGTATACATTTCTGTCTAGTGCACATAGAACATGTTCAAGAATAGACCACATGTTGGGACACAAAACTAACCTCAACAATTTTATGAAGAATTCGATCATACCAAGCATGTTATCCAACCACAATACTTCGGAATTTGAGATAGACTGCAAAAAGAAAAATGGAATAAACCACAAATATGTGGAGATTAAACAGCATACTACTACAGAACAACTGAGTCAAAGAAGAAACAAACGGGGACATTGAAAGATGCATAGAAACAAATGAGAATGAAAATACAACATATCAAAATTTATGGGATACAGCAATGGCAGTAATAAGAGGGACATTTATTTCATTATAGGCCTAACTGAAAAAAGAAGAAAAATCCCAAGTAAACAAACAACCATTACATCTTTAAAGAAATGGGAAAAAAAAGAACAAATGAAGCACAAAGTCAGTGGAACAAAGGAAATAATAAAAATTAGAGCAGAGTTAAATGAAATGGAGGACAAAAAGATAACAGAAATGATTAATGCAACAAAAAGGTGATTCCTTAAGAAGTTTAATAAAATTGGCAATCCCCTGGCTAGATTCACTTAGCAAAACAGAGAAAAGACACAAATAAACAAATCAGAAATGAAAGAGAAGTTACCATGGGTACCACAGAACTACAAAGTATCATGCAAAAATTCTATGACAGACTTTATGCCACCAAATTCAATAACCCAGAAGAACAGTACAAGTTCTTAGAGATATATAATTATCATAGACTGAATCACAAAGAACTGGAAAATCTAAAGAGACCTACCAGCAGTATGGAAACTGAGGCAATCATCAAAAACCTTGCAAAAAGCTAAAGTTTAAGACTAGATGGCTTCTCTAGTAAATTCTACCTAACATTTAAGGTTGATACAATATCTTTCCTGCTTAAACTCTTCCAAACAATTGAAGAAGAGACAATACTTCCTAGCTCATATATTTTTTTTTAATTAAAGTTTATTAGGGTGACAACTGTCAGTAAAGTTACATAGATTTCAGGTGTACAATTCTGTAATACATCATCTATATCTCACATTATGTGTTTACCACCGAGAGTCAGTTCTTTTTCCATCACCATATGTTTGATCTCGTTTACCCTCTTCTAGAACACCTCTCCCAAGGCCAACATTAACCTGATACCAAAACCTGGTAAAGATATCACAAATAAAGAAAACTACAGACTGATATGTCTGATTAGCACAAATCCAAAAATCCTAAACCAAATACCAGCAAATCAAATACAACAATTCATTTAAAAGACAATACATCACAAGCATGTGTGGTTCAATCCAGGAGTGCAAAGATGGTTCAGCATATAAAAAATGATTAATATGATACACAACATAATCAAAATAAAGAACAAAATCATAGGATCATATCGATAGATGCAGAAAAAGCATTTGACATGATACACCATCAGTTTGTGATTAAAACAATAAAAGAGGCACAGAAGGAAAGTACTTCAATATAATAAAGGCCATATTCAACAAACTCCCAACTAATAGCATACTTCGTGGTGAAAAAGTGAAAGCTTTTGCTCTGTGATCAGGATGAGGGCAACGACTCCCTCTCTCACCACTGTCATTCAACATAGTATTGGAAGTTATAACCAGAGAAATCAGGCAGAAGAAATAAATAAAAGGCATCCGGATTGGGAAAGAAACAAAAAATAAATAAATTGTCACTTTTTGCAGATGACATTATTCTCTATATAGAAAACCCTAAAGACTTCACCAAAAGATTATTAGAAACATTAAATAAATATAATACCGTGACATCACAAACATGCAAGCTTGAAGAATGCCTCTGGAAAACTCCCCTGGAAATAACAAATTGAACAGCTATAATTCAACAAATGATAACATAATCAACATACAAGCACATCTTCTGAGAGATCCACACATTGAATCATCTGAATGGACAAATTGAGCAAGCAAGAGAGGATGGGAGGGAGAAGTTCAGAGACTCTGGCTATTGGCCAGAGGATGCCGTCCTGAGCTCACTGCAGTCTTAGGAGAGGGAAGAATTCAGGCTGCAGCTGCACTCTCTGTGGCCTACAGTTCTGCCCGAGGGATCAGCATATAATATGGCTGAACTCAGCATTCAGGGTAGAGACTTGGAGCAAAGACTGAATACAGAAGGGTGAGAATTGTGGCTTAAGGCCTCACTGGCAGACAGAAAACACAAAACAAAGACACGGAACCTGGCTGCCTGCCCCTACCATACCAGAGCTTGCCCCACCTCCAGTGTTAGAAGCGGTCTCCAGAAGAAATAGTAGGAGAATCAGAATATAGAACAGAATATCTACAACCCTGAGAACTGCAGAGATGCAGAGTCCAGCAGCTGCAGATGCATAGTGAAACTAATTCCGGCGGTAGGGAAAGTGCTGTAATGGTGAGACAGCTGTGGGCTATAAGTTGCCATTGTTCAGAGCCACAAACACACCAGATGCCTCTCATAGCTCAGGCAACCCCAACCTTTCTGGACAGATCCCTGCAGGTGCAGCCTGAGCTGCTGAGATACACAGTGTCTGCATCAAACTGCAGGGCCACCACTGGGATTTTAGAAGCTCAGAACACTATTGCCCACCACACCCTATCATGGGTACGGAGCCCTGAGACCCAGTTGAACAGCTCACAAAGGAGAAACGCACCTTCCAGGAGCCACCCCATCATGTGAGAAGCCAGAAAAGTGCAAGAGAAAATTAAACACCACAGCATGAGAGAAAATGAAAGGCTGAAGCAGGAGAGAATATAAAATATTTCAGTGATGCCTATTGGAAAGCAAAAGAAAGATCTCTTCATATCAACCTGTGGCAAAACATGCTCTTGCAGATGCCCAGGAAGAGAAATAAAAATGCATTAATTGCCACGAAAAACCAAAGTAATAAGGCAACTCAGAAAGAAAATGAAAAGTTTCCAGAAAATGAACTTAAAGACATGGGAATATGTGACATAAATTACAGAGAATTCAAGGTTCCCATTCTGAAAATCTCAATGACATGCAAGAAAATTCAAATAAGCAGTTTAATGAATCCAGAAACAAAAATTAATGAACAAAATGAATATTTTACAAAAGAGATCTTTTTTTTTTTAAAGAACCAAATAGAAATACTGGAGAAGAAGAACTCAATGAAAGAAATGAAGAATGAAATAGCAACCTTAGGAAATCAAGCTGACCACACGGAGGAAAGATTTAGTGACATAGAAAACAGAAATCTGGAAATGACACAGATGGAAGAAGAGAGAGACTTGAGAGTTAAAATTAATGAAAGAACTCTATAAGAATTTCTGGCTCCTTCAGGAAAAGCAACATAAGATTAATGGGTAAAGCTGAAGGAGAAGAGAGGGAGAAGAGAACAGAGAGTGTATTCAAACAAATAGTCAATGAGAACTTCCCAAGTCTGTGGAAAGGACTGAATCCTTGAATCCAAGAAGGAAACAGAGCACCTAATTACCTAAATCTCAACAGGCCTTCTCCAAGGCACATTATATTGAAGCTGTTAAAAATTAATGACAAAGAAACAATTCTCAAGGAAGCCAGAGAAAAGATGACAGGAACTAACAAAAGAAAGCCCTTTAGATTATCATCATACTTTTAAGCACAAACTCTACAAGCCAAGATGGAGCGGAATCCAATACTCAAACTATTCAAAGAGAGAAATGATCAGCCAAGAATAATGTATCCAGGCAAGTTATCCTTCAGATATTAAGGAAGAATAAAGATATTTCCAGACATACAGAAGCTGAGGGAATTTTTAACACACAATTTGTATTACAGAAAATAATGAAGGAGGCAATTTAACCTGAAACAAATAATGAAAGGAACACTAAACCTCAAGTAAGATTACTAACAGACAGACAGAAGCAGGAAATGGCAACCCTTACATGGAACATAAAGGGTATGCACATAAGCATACAAAAAGGGTAAAGAAGACAAAAACATTAAAAAAGCAAAAAGAGAAGAAAAAGACAACTTGCTACTATAACTTAGAAATCAACTGACAGCATGAATAGGGATAACTTGTGACAAGAAAACAAAAGGGGAGAGAGTGAAGGTTTGAATCTACAAAATGGAATGGAGATAAGAAGCATGCTGGACTACTATATATATAAAAGTCTATTTTACATAAACTTAACAATAATAACTCAAATAATTTAGAACTGACACATATACCATAAAAAAGAAGAAACAGAGGAGAAAATCATAGAATACAACCAAACAAAAAAAATAGACAACAACAAAATAGCAAAGAAACAATGAAGACACTGAAACACCAGAAAACAAAGATTAAATAGCAATAGGAAATCCTCATATATCAATAATCACCCTAAATGTAAATGGACTGAACTCACCAATAAAAAGGCAAAGAGGAGCAGGTTGGATCAAAAAGCTAAACCAAAACTTATGCTATCTCCAAGACACACGTCTCAGCTACAAGGATAAATATAGACTCAAGGTGAAAGGGTGGAAATCAATACACCAGGTAAATGGTATTCAGAAAAAATCAGGTGTATCATATTTATATCTGATGAAACAGACTTGTGGATAAAAAGTAACAAGAAACAAAGATGGACCTATCATAATAATAAAGGGAACACTACAAGAAGAAGACATGACTCATATCAATATATAGGCTCTTAATCAGGAAGCACCAACACATATAAAGCAACTACTAAAAACTAAAGGGAGAAATTGACCAAAACAAAATTATATTACAAGACCTTCATATGTCATTGACAGCTATGAGTAGATCTTCCAAACAGAAAATAAATAAATATCAGCCCTAAATGACTCATTAGATGAAATGGACATGATTGACATTTATAGACATTTGTAGAGGCACTCTTGACTGTTGAGAGGCTGACTCCAACCCCTCAAGCTGCAGAAGGATTTTAGAGCAGTGGAAGGCTCATGGTGGTTGGGGGAACTTTTGGTGGCAGGTGGTCACCACAACTCATGCTGCAGCCTCTCTTGCATTACTCCCAAGTATCTGTGGGTCTGCAGTGTTCTTGGGGCATTTTGTGAAGTGGTTATGGGCCAGGACTCATGCAGGAGATAAATCTGCATTGACATTTTGAAAATCATCATCTGCACATGGTTACTCCCTAAGCCTTGTCCTACCCTTCTTGTTGCTGCATCACAGGAGATACTATCAACACCAGGTTAATGAGTCAAGCCCATGTACCTAAGGACACTCTTTCAAGAGCTGAATCTTATTTGCAGCCAGCAGTTGACAATAGGCCTAGTGGGTCCCTGCTTTTTACTAAGCTCCCCCAAGCCCATTACTCGTGGAAGCAGGCCTCCATTCACAATGAAGACACCCACACATGCCTCCAAGTCGAGAAGAGGCAGCAACCAACTACATATAGCTTTTTGGCTCCTAACAGGTAGCCCCAGGTTGTTACAGGCAAGGATGAAATTGGTCTGTAAAGATGACACATCCAAGACATCCCAGAAACAACACACCCAGAAGCCAGCTTCAGATCACACCAGAGTGTTATCCAACTAGCCCCACAAACAGCACATCCAAAGGGCGGTGTCTATAAGCACAGGAACCCACAGGGGTGAATCCCACTCTGAGGGGTTAGCCTCCACACAGCAGCACATGTGCTGTCAGCATAGCGAATTGACACAGAGAGTCAGCCTGAGAGACAACCCCATCTACTGACACACCAATATCAATCAATATACAACTGAAAGAGAATACACACAAGATACAATTCTGGAACACACGCACAGGTGATCAGGTTGACAGTGACACTAGACTACACAGGATGCACACTACATAAGGCCACCCAGCAAAGACTGAGAGACATAGGAGACCTATATAATATATAGAAGCAAACATAGAGAGGCAACCAAAGTAAGGTAACAAAGCAATATGTCCCAACTAAAGGAACAGTAGAATCCTCCAGAAAAAGAACTAAATAAAATGGAGACAAGCAACCTACCAGAGACAGAGTTTAAAACACTCATTATAAGAATGCTTAAGGAACTTAATGAGAATTTCAACAAAGAAATGATAAGCATAAATAAAGACATGGAAACCATAAAAAAAGAACCAGTCAGAAATAAAGACTACAATAATGGAAATGAAGAACACACTAGAAGGAATTACCAGCAGATAAGATAAAGTAGAGCATTAAAACAGTGATTTAGGTGGCAAGGTAGCAAAAACAACAAATCATCACAACAAAAAAAACCACAAAACTTGTTTTAAAAAATGAAGGTAGTTCAAGGAACCTTTGGGACAACGTCAAGTGTAACAAAATTCACAACAAGGAGTACCAAAAGGAGAAGAGAAGGAGCAAGGAATTGAGAAACTATTTGAAGAAATAATGACTGAAAACTTCCCTAACCTGGTAAAGTAAATAGAAATACAAGCCCAGGAAGCACAATGAGTCCCCAAAAAGATGAACCTAAACAGGCCTACACCAAGACACATTATTATTTATAATGGCAAAGTTTAAAGACAAAGAAAGAATCCTAAAAGCAGCAAGAGAAAAACAACTAGTTACAAGGAAGTTCCCATAAGACCGTAAGGTGTTTTCTCAACAGAAACTTTGAAGGCCAGAAGAGAGTGGCAGGAAATATTCTAAAGGATGAAAAGCAAGGGCCTACAACCAAGATTACTTTACTCAGCCAGGCTATCTTTCAAAATTGAAGGAGAGATAAAGAGCTTCCCAGAGATTTATTGGATGACATAATAAAAATGGTGGCATGAGGTGAGCCTCTTGAAATCTTCCCTGGAATTTACAACAAATTGAACAACTGTAACTCCACAAAAGGCTCTCTGCACAACAGAAAGGCAAGACTAAGAAGTGCACTACTGGAATCATCTAAAGGTGGGCAAATTGTGCAAACAAGGGTAGGAGGGAAGGGAGAAGTGCGGAGACGGAGCCGCGCGGGCACAGGACGCAGACCTAGCTCAGTGCTTCGAGCTCACTGCATTCCGGAACTACCGTAGCTGCGGGAGAGGGAAGAACTCGGATTGCTACAGCTCTGCTTGTGGCCCATAGGGCTGAGGGGACAGCATATAACACGGCTGAACCCAATGCTCACGGCAGAGACCTGGAAGCAAAGACTGAGGGAAGAAGGCTGAAAACAGTGGTTTAAGCTCTCACTGCCAAGCAGATACTGGAAGCCTTAGGCACAGAGCCAAGTCGCCCCCTTTATACCCTCGCAGAGCTCACCCCACCCTCACCTGCCCAGTGCTAGAAGCAGAACAGTAGCAGTGTCAGATCAAAGGAACATAATATTTGCAGTTCTGAGAACTGTAGTCCACAGACATTGACTCACAGCTGAGCTAGTTCAGGCAAAAGGAAGGGAGCTGTGGAAGCAGGACTGGCTGTGGTGGTCATCATCCATATTGCTCTGGGCCACCTCTCTAAACCCACCCTGCCCTGTCACCACCTATCTGGGCAGATGTCTGAAGGAGTAAACATAACTGCTGAAACACACAAGTTCTGAATATGGTGCAGGAAATACTTTGGAACTAGAGAAGCTCTCCACATCACTCCAAGGAGGCTGCGCCCTATGGAGTGAACTGTTCACACAGGAGAAGACTGCCTTCCAGGGAATCCCCCCATTGTGTGACAAGCTGGAACAGTGAGGAGAAAATATTACACTACAGTGTGAGAGAGAATAAAAGGCTGCAGTCGGAGAGAAAATAAAACATTCTAGCAACACCTACTGTAAAAAAAAGATATCTTTCTATCAACCTGCTGCAGAACTCACTCCTGTACACATCTAGGAAGCAAAATAATAAATTATTAATTGCCATGAGTAACCAAAGTGACAAGACAGCTCAGAAAGAAAATGAAAAGATTCCAGAAAACGAATGTAAAGACATGGAGATATGTGACTCCAATGACAGAGAATTCAAGATTGCAGTTTTTAAAAAACTCAGCGAGATGCAAGAAAACACAGACAGGGAGTTTAATGAACACAGAAACACAATCAAACAACATTTTACCAAAGAAATTGAAATTTTTGAAAAGAACCAAATAGAATTTCTGGAGATTAAGAACTCAATAAAAGAAATGAAGAATGAAATAGCCAGCCTAGGGAGTAGAGTTGAACAGATGGAGGAAATAATCAGTGACATAAAAGATAGAAACCTGGAAATGACACAGTTGGAAGAAGAAAGAGACTTGAGACTTAAAACAAATGAAAGAAATCAATAACTTTATAACTCCATCAGAAAGAGCAATATAAGAATAATGGGCATACCAGAAGGAGAAGAAAGAGAGAAGGGAACAGAGAATGTATTCAAACAAACAGTCAACGAGAATTCCCAAATTTGTGGAAAGAACTCGATCCTCCAATCCAAGAAGCAAATAAAACACCTAATTACCTCAACCCCAACAGGCCTTCTACAAGTTATATTTAATTGAAACTGTGAAAAGTTAACAACAAATAACGAATCTTCAAGGCAGCAAGGGAAAAGAAGACAGTAACCTACAAAGGAAACCCATTAGATTATCATCAGATTTTTCAACAGAAACACTACAAGTCAGGAGGTCGTGGAATCAAATATTCAAACCATTGAAATAGAGAAATAATGAGCCAAGAATAATATATCCAGCAAAGACATCCTTTAGATATGAAAGAGCAATAAAGACCTTTCCAGACATACAGAAACTGAGTGAATTTTCTAACACTCAACATGCACTACAAGAAATACTGAAGGAGGCTATTCAACCAGCATAAATGGGGATAATTTGTGAAGACCAAAACATAAAAGGGGGGAGAATAAAGGCCAGAACTGGAATATGGGAATGGAGAAAGTAAGCATGCTGAAGAAAAGGAAACACTCTCAAAATAAAACTTTCTCTTACATAAACTGAATGGTAATCATTCAAAAAAAAATCAACTGAAATACATAACATAATAAAAGAAGAAACAGAGGGAAAAATCATAGACTACAACCAGACAGAAATAATAGACAACAACAAAAAGGCAAAGAAACAATGGATACAGTCTTACCAGAAAACTAAAGATACAATGACAGGAGACTCTCACATATCAATAATCACCCTAAATGTAAATGGACTGAACTCAACAATTAAAAGTCACAGAGCAGAAGATTGGATCAAAAACCTAAACTGAACCCTAAGCTGCCTCCAAGAGACACATCTCAGAGACAAGGACAAACATAGACTCAAAGTGAAACGGTGGAAAATAACACTCAATGCAAATGGTATCCAGAAAAAAACAGGTGTAGCCATACTGATACCAGATGAAACAGACTTCAGGATAAAAAAGGTAAGAAGGTATGATGGATATTTTATAAAGACAAAGGGGACTATACAAAAAGAAGACAAAGCAGTCATCAATATTTCTTCCCACAATCATGAGCACCAAAATACACCAAGCAACTACTAACAGAACTTAAGTGAGAAATTGATCAAAACACAATTATACTAGGGGACCTAAATACATCATTGACAGCTATGGATAGATCATCCAAACAGAAAAAAAAAAATAATAATAATAAAAGGAAAAGAAATAGCAGCCCTATATGGCACATTAAATGAAATGGTCATAATTAACATTTATGGACACTTTATCCTAGAACAATAGACTGTACAATTATTCCTAGTATACATGGAACTTTCTCAAGGATAGACCATATATTTGGACATAACACCAGCTTTAGCAAATTTTAGTATATTAAAATCACACCAAGCATAATCTGTGATCATAAGGCTGTTAAATTGGATATCAGTTCCAAAAAGAAAGCAGGAAAACCAAAAATATGTGGAGATTAAGCAACATATTTGTGTGTGTGTGTGTGTGTGTGTGTAGAATCAACGTTTTCATTTTTATTTGATTCACAATGAAAAGACTCCAAATTCACTTTCAGAAAAACATTCTGGAAGTGACTTCAAGGATTTTTGTGGCAGCCTCAGTTCATTTCCATTTGAGGTATAGTTTTTTTTTTTTTTTTTAATTAAATTTATTGGGGTGACAATTGTTAGTAAAATTACATAGATTTCAGGTGTACAATTCTGTATTACATCATCTATAAATCCCATTGTGTGGGCGGGGGGTGGAGGGTGGGTGATGAGGGTAAGGGGGATCGAATATATGGTGATGGAAGGAGAACTGATTCTGGGTGATGAAAGCTACATATTTTTAAAGAACGGCCAGATCAAAGAAGAATTAAGAGGAGACATCAAAAGATACTAAGAAACAAATGAGAATAAAAATGCATCCTACCAAAATTTTTGGGATGCAGTGAAAGCAGATTGAAAAGGGAAATTTATATCATTGCAGGCCTATATCAAGAAACAACAAAAATCCCAGATAAATAACCTCACGTTACAACTTAAAGAACTGGAAAAAGAAGAACAATTGAAAACCAAGCTGAGCAGAAGAAAGGAAATAACAAAAATCAGAGCAGAATTAAATGAAATAGAGAACAAAAAGACAATAGAAAAATTAATGTGACAAAGAGCTGGTTCTTTGAAAAGATTAATAAAATTCACAAACCCTTGGGTAGACTCATTAAGGTAAAAGGAGAAAAGACACTAATAACCGAGATAAGATATAAAAGAGGGGAAGTTATCATGGATGCCACAGAAATGCAAAGGATCATCCAAGAATACTATGAAGGACTATATGCCACCAAATACAATAATCTAGAAGAAATGTACAAGTTATTAGAAACATATAGCCTTCCTAGGTTGAATTATAAAGAATTGGAAAATCTAAACAGACCGATATCCAGTAAGGAAATTGAATCAGTCATCTGAAACCTTCACAAAAGCAAAAATCCGGGACCAGACCGCTTCACTAGTGAATTCTACCAAACCTTCAAAGAGTATCTAATGCCTGTCCTACTCAAACTCTTCCAAAAAATTGAAGAAGAGACAATACTCCCTAACTCATTTTAGGAAGCCAACATTACCCTGATACCAAAACCTGGTATGAGAAACAAACAAAAAAGAAAATTACAGAACAATTTCTCTGATGAATACAGATGCAAAAATTCTAAACAAAATTCTAGCATATCAAATGCAACAATGTATTAAAAACATTATTCATCATTACCAAGTGGGGTTCATCCTGGTAGCATAAGGATGGTTCAACATATGCAAATCCATCAATGTGATACATCATATAAACAAAATAAAGGACAAAAATAATATGATTATATCAACTGATGAAGAAAAAACGTTTGACAATACATCTGTTTATGATTAAAACACTTAATAAAACAGTTATACAAAGAAAATACCTTAACATAATAAAGGCCATATATAACAAACCCTCAGCTAATCTCATAATTAACGGTGAAAAAGTGAAGCCCTTTGCTCTATGTTCAGGAATACGACAGGACGGCCCCTATCACCTTTGGTTTTCAACATAGTATTGGAAATCGTCGCCAGAGCTATCAGGCAAGACATGAAAATAAAAGACACTGAAATTGGGAATGAAGAAGTTAAATTGTCACTCTTTGCAGATGACTTGATGCTATATATAGAAAACCCTAACGACTCCAACAAAAAGTTATGAGAAAAAATACATGAATACAGTAAAGTTGCTAGCTACAAAATCAACCTACAAAAGTCCATTGCATTACTACATAGTAACAATGAAATCTCAGTCACAGAAATTAAAAAAAAAAAATTCGTTTTGCAATTCCAACAAAGAGAATAAAATAACTAACATAAACTTAACCAGGGATGTGAAAGACCTATGTCCTGAAAACTATAGGACATTTTTAAAAGAAATTGAAGAAGACACAAAGAAATTGAAAGACAATCCGGGCTCATAGATTAGAAGAATTAACATAGTTAAAATGAACGTATTACCCAAAATAATTTACAGATTTAATGTAATCCTCATCAACATCCCAATGGCATTTTTTCAAAGAAATAGAACAAACCATCATCAGATTTGTATGGAACCACTAAAGTCCCCGAATAGGCAACGCAATCATAAGAAAAAAGAACAATGTTGGAAGTATCACACTGTCTGACTTCAGCATGTACTACAGGGCTACAATAATCAAAACAGCATGGTATAGGCAGAAAAACAGACACACAGACCAAAGGAATAAAATTGAGAACACAGAAATAAACCCACATAAATATGGACAGTTATTTTTTGGCAAAGAAGCCAAAAACATAAATAGAGAAAAGACAGCCTTTTCAATAAATGGTACTGGAGAATTGGAAAGCCACAAGCAAAAGAATGAAACTGGACTGTAATCTGTGACTGTGTACCAAAATTAATTCAAAATGGATCAAAGACTTAAGCATAAGACCTGACACAATAAACTGCATTGAATGAAACAGGTACTAAACTTATGTACCTTGGGTTCAAAGAGCATTTTATGAATTTGACTCCAAAGGCAGGGGAAGTAAAAACTAAAATAAATGAATGTGTCTATATTAAACTTAAAAGCTTCTGCACAGCAAAATAAACCATTGACAAAATAAAGAGCCAACCAACTGAATGGGAGATTTTTGCAGATAGCGCCTCTGATAAGGGGCTAATATCCAAAATATACAAGGAACTCATACAACTCAACAACAAAAAACAAACTGCCCCATTGAAAAATGGGGAGAGGACCTAAAGAGACATTTCTCCAAAGAAGACATACAAATGGCAAATAGACATTAAAAAATGCTCAATATTACTAATCATCAGAAAAATGCAAATGAAAATGCAATAAGATATCAACTCAGCCCAGTTAAAATGGCTATTATCAACAAGACAAATAGTAACAAGTGTTAGAGAGGCTGTGGGGCAAAAGGAACTCTCATATCTGGCTGGTGGGAATGTAGATTTGTGCAGCTGTTATGGAAGGCAGTGTGGAGGTTCCTCAAAAAATTAAGAATATAATTACCATAGGACCCAGCAATCCCTGTCCTGGGTATCTACCCAAAATATCTGAAAACATTTATCCATAAAGACATGTGTGCTCCAATTTTCATTGCAGCTTTATTTACAGTGGCCAAGTCATGGAAACAACCAAAATGTTCTTCTATGGATGAATGGATAAAGAAGTTGTGGTATATACACACAATGGAATATTATTCAGTGATAGGAAAAAAGGAAATTGTACCATTTGTGACAACATGGATGGATCTTGAGATTATAATGCTAAGTGAAATAAGTCAGACAGAAAAAGTAGAGAACCATATAATTTCACTGCTATGTGGTGTATAAAACTTAAAACAACAAAAGAACAAGACAAACAAATGATGGCCAAAAACTCATAGACATAGACAATAGTTTAGGGGTTACTAGAAGGTATTTATGGAGGGGGTCTCTAGAAGAGTGTAAATGGGGTCTAACATCTGGTGATGGAAAGAGAACTGACTCTGGGTGTTGAACACACAATGTGAGATATAGATAATGTATTACACAATTGCACACCTGAAATCTATGTAATTTTACTAATAATTGTCACCCCAATAAACTTTCATTAAATAAAATAAAGAGCTTCCCAGACTAGAAAAAACTAAATGTTGCCACAAAGCAATATTTCAAGAAGTGTTAACAGGGCTTCTTTAAGAAGAAGGGGGACAACAAGCAAACGAAGAAACAAAGAAAAGAAGATCAAAATATGAATAATGAAATAACAATAACTGTGTTACTATCAATATTCACTTCAAATGTAAATGTTTCAATATCTCCAATCAAAAGACATAAGGTAGCTGAATGGATAAGAAGAGAAGACCCATACATAGGTGCTCTGACAATTAAGTTCATAAACTGGTTGCAATGATGTTGCTAACCTGTTTTAGATATCAGAGGGATTATTCATCATGAATTTGTACCAACTTGAGAAACAGTTAACCACATTTACTATTTGGAAGTGCTGAAAATGCTGAGTGAAAAAATTAGACGACCTGAAATTTTCATGAAAAATTTATGGCTCTTGCATCATGGCAATGCACCAGCTCACATCTCACTATCTGTGAGAGAGTTTTGAGCTAGTAAACAAATAACTGTATTGGAACACACTGCTTACTCACCTGATCTGGCCCCAAATGAATTCTTTCTTTACCTGAAGATAAAGGAAATATTGAAATGAAGACATTTTGATGACATTAAGGACATCAAGGGTAATATGTTGATAGCTCTGATGGCCATTCCAGAAAAAGAGTTCAAAAATTGCTTTGAAGGGTTAACTAGGTGCTGGTGTCAATGCATGGCTTCCCAACGGGAGTACTTTGAGGGTGACTATAGTGATATTCAACAATGAGTTATGTAACACTTTTTGTAGGATGAGTTTGCAAACTTAATTGTCTAACCTCTTTTGCTGTCTAAAAGAGGCTCACCTCTAATCGAAAGAAAAAAAATAGAATGAAAGTAAAGTGACAGAAAAAAAAATTCACACAAATGGACATGAGAAAAAACTTGGGGGAGCAATACTTATATTGGACAACATAGACATTAAAACACAGACTATAATAAAAAAAAAACAAAGAAAGATGTTACTTAATGATAAAGGGTTCAATACAACAAGAGAACATAACTCTTGTAAACCTTTATGAACCCAACATAAGACTACCTTAATATAAAAAAAAATTCAAAAACAAAACCAAACTTGACTGGCATGGAGAGACTGACAGTGATATAATCATAATCGGATACTTTATCACCCCATTAATATCAATAGATAGATCTTTCACACAGAAAATAAAAAAAGAAAACAGTGGCTTTAAATGACACACTATACAACATCAATTTAATTGATATATTAGAGCATTTTACCCCAAAGCAGCAGAATATACATCCTTCACAATTGCACATAGAAAGTAACACAAAATGGACTAATCTGTTCCAGACCTTTAAAATCAACCCCTAAAACTGCAAATTTAGCATGTATTTTACTATCTAATGATACCATAGATCCATAAAATTTACAGCGTTTGTAAACTGAAATGTTAATCAACGGAGACATTTGAAAACCAAGGTACCACTGTAGTTTCAGTATCCACAAATCAATTAACATGAATAACCACTTAAACAAACTGTAAAATAAAAACCATATGGTCATATATGTCAATGCAGAAAATGTGATTGACAAAATCGAGTGTCCATTTATGATAAAAACTCTCTGCAAAGTGGAAATAGAGGGAACTTATCTCAACATAAAGGTCATATATGACAAACCCACAGCTAATATCATACTCAATGGGGAAAAGCTAAAATAATTATCCTTAAGATCAGGAACAGGACAAGGATTCCCACTTTCACCATTTTTATTCAAAATAGTACTGGAAGTTCTAGCCACAACAATCACAAGAAAAAGAAATATAAGGCATCCAAATTGGAAAGGAGGGAGTAAAATTGTCATTTTTTGCAGATGACATGATACTATACATACAGAACTCCAAAGATGCCACCAAAAAGAGTTAGAACTGCTTAATGAATTTAGTAAAGTAGTAGAATACAAAATTACTCTAGGGTATGAACACACAATGTGATATGTAGCTGATGTACCACAGAATTATACACCTGAAACCTATGTAACTTTACTAACAATCATCACCTCAATGAAATTTAATTAAAATATACAAAATTAATATTCAGAAATCGATCGTATTTTTATACACAAATAACAAACTATCAGAAGTAGAAATTAATAAAAAAAATCCCATTTGAAACTATATCCAAAAATAAATATAAAATACATAGGAATAAATTTAACAAAGGAAGTAAAAGACCTGCATTCAGAAAATTATAAGATATCAAGAAAGAAATTAAAGAAGATACAAATAAGTGGATGGAAGCACATACCATGATCATGGATAAGAAGAGCTAATATAGTTAAAATGTCCATTCTACCAAAAGCTATCTATAAATTCAGTTCAATCCCTACCAAAATACAAATGGCATTTTTACAGAACTACAACAAATAATACTAAAATTTATATGGAAACATAAAAGACCCTAAATAACCACAGCCCGCCTGAGAAAGAAGAACAAACCTGGAAGTGGCAATCTAGCTGATATCAAACTACACTATAAGTACATAGTAATGAAAAGAGCACCGTATTGGCATACAAACAGACATATAAATCAATCTAACAGAATAGAGTCCAGAAATAAATCCATTAATGAATGGTGAATTAATGTATGACAAAGAATGCAAGTATACACATTGGGGTAAAGTTCCAGGGGTGTCCAAACTTTTTTCAAGGTTTTTTACCAAGGGCCATGTGCAGTAAAATACACAAACAGCTGGGCCACTCACTCGAGGTGAAGTACGTATTGCCTCACCTGGTTGCTTTATTTAAGTAAACTAAATATATTTTTGGAATTTGCTGCGGGCCAATAAAAAATGGATTGCAGGCTGCAGTTGGCCCATGGGCCGCAGTTTGGACACCCCTGGGGTAAACACATTCTATTCAATAAATGGTTCTGGGTGTACAGTGCAGCGGTCAAGCACCTACACAGTCTATGAAGAAATGCCATCGATAAGTCCAGTACCCTTCTGACACCCTACACTATCTTTACAACATTATTGATTATATTCCCCATAGTGTATTTCACATCCCCATGACTATTTTGTGACTACCAATTTGTACTTCCTAATCCCTTCATGTTCTCCCCATCCAACACCCTTCCCATCTAACAACCATCAGTTTTCTTTCTGTATCTCTGAGTCTATTTCTGTTTTGTTTTATCATTTATTCTGTTCTTTAGTTTCTGCATATAAGTGAGATCATATGATATTTGTGTTTCTCAGTATGACTTATGTAGAATAATATTGAATGTCAACTATAATTATATATATATATATATACACATATACATATACATATATATATATATATATATATATATATATATATATATATATATATTTACAAGATGTAGTGTACAGCATAGGGAATATAGTCAATGGTACTGTGACAGTTGACTGAGATGTCGGGGAGGTAGTAGACTTGTGGGGATTGTCACTTTGTGAGGGGTATAAATGTCTATTCATTATGTTGTTTGGTACACCTGAAACTGATATAAAAATTAAATTTAATTTAAAAAATAAATAGTGTTGTGGAAAATGGACAGATACATACAAAAAAATGAAACTTGACAGCCTTCTTATGCCACATACAAAAATAAACTCAAAATGGATTAAATACATAAATGTAAGACACAAAACCATAAAACTCCTAAAAGAAAATATAGGCAGTAAACTCTCAGACACTACCCTTAATATTTTTACTGATAAATTCCCTTGGGCAAGGGAAACAAAAGGAAAAATAAATGGGACTACATCACACTAAATGTTTTTGCACAGCAAAGGAAATCATCACAAAACAAAACAAAACAAAAGGGAAAAAAAGCCTACAGGGAAAAAATATATGGTGATGGAAGGAGAATTGACTCTTGGTAGTGAACACACAATGTGATATATATATATATATATATATATATATATATATATATATATATATATATATATATATAATATATCACAGAATTTTTCACTTGAAACCTATGTAATTTTACTAACCAGTTTCACCCCAATAAACTTTAATTTACAAAAAGAAATAATAAACATCCTCTGAGTGGGAAAATATATTTACAAACGATACACATGATAAAGTGATAATATCCAAAATTTATAAAATATGCATACAACTCAACACACACAAAAAATTCCAATTAACAAATGAGCAGAGGATCTCAATAGACATTTCTTCAAAGAGGACACACTGATGGCCAATAGACATATGAAAAGTTGGTTAACATCATTATACATCAAAAAAATGCAAATAAAAGACCATAATGAGATATCACCTCAAACCTGTCAGAATGGCCATCATCAATAACTCAACAAAGAACAAGAGCTGGCGAAGATATGGAGTAAGGGAACTCCTGTACACTCTTTGTGAGGTTGTAAACTGATGTAGCCACAATGGAAAACATTATAGAGGTGCCTGAAAAAATTAAATAGAACTATTTTAGGACCCAGCAATTCCGCTCCTGGGTGTTTATCCATAGAAATACAAAGCACTAATTCTAAAAATATATGCACTGGTATGTTTACTGAAATACCATTCACAATAGACAAGATATGGAACAACTGAAATGTTCTTCCATAAATGATTGGATAAAGAAGAGTTGGTACATATATACAATGGAGTATTACTCTGCCATTAAGAAAAATGAAATCTGACCATTTGCAACACCATGAATGGATCTAGTGTTATTATGCTGAGTAAAATAAGTCAGACTAAGAAAGACAAATGCCATAAGATCTCACTTATATGTGAACTCTGAAGAAGAGAATAAATGAACAAAGAAAATAGAAATAGACTCATGAATACAGAGGACAAAGTGATGCTTGCTAGAACAGAAAGGGGTTGAAAGGATGGGTGAGAAAGGTGAAGGGATTAGGAAGTATAAATTTGTAGTTTCAAAATAATTACAGGGATGTGAAATACAATATAGGAAATCTAATTAATAATATTGTAAAAACTTTATATAATGTCAGATATGTACTAGACTTAGCAAGGATCACTTCATAAATTACATAAATGATTAACCACTATGCTGTACATCTGAAAATAATGTAAAACAATATTGAATATCAACTATAATTAAGCTAAATATCTACACACAGGAAAAAAAAGACATATTCAGCTGTATGTTCATGCATTATTATTTACAATAGCCAAGATATGGAAGCAAGTTAATTTTCCATCAGTAGATGAATGGATAAGGAAGAAGTGGTTCATATATGCAATGGAATATTACTCAGCCATAAAAAAGAATTAAACCTTCTATGTGCCACAATGTGGATGGACATAGAAGGTATTATTCTAAGTAAAAATCAGACAGGGAAGAACAGGTACTAAATTATTTCACTTATCTTGGAATCTGAAAAACAAATAAAAGAACAAACAAAACAAAAACAAACTCATAGATACAGAGAATATTTTGATGGTTACCAGGTTGGAGTGGTGTGTGGGATGGGTAAAAAAGGGAAAGCGATTATCAAATACAAGTTGGTAGTTACAAAATAGTCATGTGTGTGTAAATTACAGTTTAGGGAATACAGTTAATAATATTGTAATAAATACATATGGTGTCAGATGTGTAGATTTATTGGGGTGATCACTTCATAAGTTATACAAATTACTAATCACCATGTTGTACACCTGAAAGCAATATGATATTGTTATCAATTGCAATTGAAAAATAAAAAATAAAAAGTGTATTAAAGAAAGTGTTGACAAAAAATGCGCCAACATTGCATTGTGTATCTGTGAAATTATCCTTCAAAGATTAAAGAAAAATAAATATATTTAGACAAACAAAACTTCACAGAATTTGTTGTCAGTAGAGGTGAATAATAAAAATTATTAGTAAATAATTAATAAAAATGTATTTTAAATAATTCAAATAGGAGAATAATATCAGTAAGAAACTTGTGACTGCAGGAAGAAAGATAGAGTATCGGAGAAGAAATAAGTAAAGGTAAAATGAGGTGAGCCTCTTGACATCTCCCCTGGAATTTACATCAAATTGTACAGCTATAATTCTGCAAATGACTCTCTGCACAGCAGACAGGCAAGACTATGATGTGTAATTGAAATAATCTAAAGGTGGGCAAATTGGAGGAGCGGGGAATGAGGAGAGAGGAAAGTGCAGAGGAATGGGCCACTGCACAGGCCGCAGAGTGCAGATGGAGCTCGGAGATAGGAAATCCTTGCATGCTGGAGCTATCGAAGTCACTGGAGAGGGAAAAATTTGGACTGCTAGTGCTCTGCTTATAGCCCACAATCCCACCTGAAGGATCAGCATTGTCATGCGGGTCGGCCTGCGGGGTCTCAGCTCCCGTTCCCCACATAAGAATGCAGGACATGACTAGGCCAAAAAGGAACACCCACGGAGCCATAGGTAGGGGAGTCATACCACTATAGTCTCACTGGATGCTGGATTCACATGATTCGCGACCTGCAGTCTGCTTTTCTGCCTGCCAACCTACCGACTCCACTTTCCAGCGAAGCTGTGGCGGTTATATCAGTGGCCAATTGGCTAACCGGCTACAGCTGACGGTCAACTACCCACAGCCAATGGCCATCTACTACCCGAGCCAGGACCTTTCCACATAGGCAGAGAGCCTGGAAACTGCTCTCTGGGGCTCTGTCCCCACAAGCATATAACACACCTGAACCCAACGCTCATGGCAGAGACCTCAGAGGAAAGACTGAGGGAAGAGGGTGAAAACAGCTGTATAAGCCCTCACTGCCTAGAATAGGCACAGAGCCTAACTGAACCCTCCTTACCCTCCCAAAGTTCACCCGACCACCACCCTCTCAGTGCTACAAGTGGAATGGTAGCAGGGTCAGATAAATTAAAAAAACACACACACAACAGAATATTTGCAATTCTGAGAACTGTGACACTGTAGCCATGTACTTACCGGCCAACTAGCTCCGGCGAATGGGAGGGAGACTTGGGGACAGGACTGCCTGTGCTGGTGGCTTCCACCATTGCTCTGGGCCACCTGTCACAACCCACCCCGACCCCGTGCCCATCTATCTGGGTGGATACCTGTAAGAGTAAACAGAGCCTGTGAAACACAAAGGATCCACACCCTCCCACAAAGGGAGTGCCCCTTGACCCAGGTGACCTGTTTATAGAGGAGAAGCCTGCCTTCAGGGAATCACCCCATTGTGTGAGAAGCCAGAAGAGAACAGAGAAAATATGACACTACAGCATGAGAGATAATAAAAGGCTGCAGACAGAGAGAAAATAAAACATTCTAACAACAATTACTGGGGGGAAAAAAGAAAGACCTCTTCCTATCAACCTGTTGCAGAACCCACTCCTGTACATGCCTAAGAAGAGAAATAAAAATCCATTACTTGCCATGAATAACCAAAGTAATAAGGAAGGTCAGAAAGAAATGAAAAGTCTCCAGAAAATGAACTTAAAGACGTGGAAATATGGAACTTAAGCGACAGAGAATTCAAGATTGCAGTTCTTAAGAAACTCAATGAGAAGAAAGAAAACAGAGAGGCAGTTACATGAACTCAGAAACACAATCAAAGAACAAAATGAACATTTACCAAAGAGACTGAAATTTTTAAAAACAACCAAATAGAATTTCTGGAGATTAAGAACTCAGTAGAAGAAATGAAGAATGAAATAGCCAGCTTAGGTAATAGAATTGACCAGAAGGAGGAAAGAATCAGTGTCATCGAAGATAGAAATCTGGAAATGACACAGATGGAAGAAGAGAGAGACTTGAGACTTAAAAGAAATGAAAGAACTCTTCAAGAACTTTCTGACTCCATCAGAAAGAGCAATATAAAAATAATGTGCATACAAAAAGGAGAAGAAAGGGAGAAGGTAACAGAGCGTATAGTCAAACTGATAGTCAATGAGAACTTCCAAAACTTGTGGAAAGAACTGGATTCTTGAGTCCAAGAAGAAAATAGAACACCTAATTACCACAATCCCAACAGGCCTTCTCCTAGGCACATTGTTGAAGCTGTCAAAAAATAGTGACAAAGATACAATCCTAAGGGGAGCCAGGGAAAAGTAGACAGCAACCTACAAAGAAAAGTCCATCCATTAGATTATCACATATTTCAGGAGAAACTCTACAAGCCAGGAGGGAGTGGAATCATATATTCAAACATTTGAAAGAGAGCAATTATGAGCCAAGAATCATATATCCAGCAAAAATATCCTTTAGATATGAAAGAGGAATAAAGACCTTTCTATACATACAGAAGCTGAAGGACGTTTCTAACACATGACCTGCACTACAAGAAATACTGAAGGAGGCTATTTGACCTGAAACAGAAAAGTAAAAGAATACAAAACCATGACTAGTATTATGAAAACATAGACAGAAGCAGGAAATGACAACCCTCACACAAAATAGGAAACTATAAATTAAAACATGGTATAAAGGGTAAAGAAGTAGAAAAAAACACTTTAAAAAAGAGGAAACAGACATCTTGCTACTGCAATGCAGAAATCAATTCACAGCATAAAAAATGATAATCTCTGACAATAAAAACATAAATGGGGAGAGAGTAAAATTCTCAATGGGCACAAGCCAATGGAGAAAGGAAGCAGACTGAAGAAAATAGAATACATGTGAAACTTTCTTTTACATAAATTTAATGGTAAACTCAAAATGGTAACACTCAAAAAAAAAAAACAAAACAAAACAAAAAAACTAAAAAACAAAAATCCAGAACTGAAATATACAATAAAAAAAGAAGAAATAGAGGAAAAATCATAGAATACCACCACACTGATATAATAAACAATAACAAAAAGGAAAGAAACAATGGAGACGCCAACCTACCAGAAAACAAGAGATACAATGATAGAAAATTCTCACATATCAATAATCACCCTAAATGTAAATGAATTGAACTCAGCAATAAAAAGGCACAGAGTAGCAAACTGGATCAGAAAAGGAAATTCAACCATATGCTGCCTCCAAGAGACACATCTCAGCTGCAAGGACATATAGAGACTCAAAGTGAAAGGGTGGAAACTGACACTCCAAACAAATGGTATTCAGAGAAAAGCAAGTGTAGCCATGCTGATATCAGATAAAACAGACATTAGGATAAAAAAGGTAACAAGGGACAAAGATTGACATTTCATCATGGTAAAGGGTAATATACAACAAGAAGACATAACAGTCATCAATATTTATACCCCCAATCAGAGAGAACCAAAATATACAAAGCAACTATTCACAGAACTAAAGGGAGAAATTGAACAAAACACAATTATAGTAAGGGACCTAAATACATCATTGACAGCTATGGATAGATCATCCAATCAGAAAATAAATGGTGAAATAACAGCCTTAAAGGACACATTAGATGAAATGTAAGTAATTGACATTTATAGAGCTCCTCATCCTAGAACACGAGATTATATATTTGTTCCTAGTGTACATGGAACGTTCTCAAAGATAGACCATATATTGGGACATAAAATTAGCTTCAGCAAATTTAGGAAGATTGACATCATACCAAGCATATTCTCCGATCACAGGCTTTGAAACTGGATACCAACTGAAAAATGAAAGCAGGAAAAACCACAGATATGTTGAGATTAAACAATATGGTACTAAAGAATGACTAGGCGAGAGAAAAATAAAAGGAGAGATCAAAAGATACATAGAAACAAATGAGAATGATAATATATCTTATGAAAATTTTGGGGATGCTGCGAAAGAAGACTTAAGAAGGGAAATTTTATCATTACTGGCCTATCTCAAGAAAGAAGAAAAATCCCAGATAAATGACCTAACATTACACCTTAAAGAGCCAGAAAAAGAAGAAAGAATGAAACCCAAAGTCAGCAGAAGGAAAGAAATAATAAAAGTCGGAGCAGAACTAAATGAAATAGAGAACAAAAAGACAATAGAAAAAATTAATGCTACAAAGAGCTGGTTCTTTGAAAGGATTAGTAAAGTGACAAATCCTTGGCTAGACTCACAAAGATAAAAAGAGAAAAGACACGAATAAAGAATATCAGAAATGAAAGAGGGGAAGTTACCACAGATGCCACAGAAACACAAAGATTTATCCAAGAATACTATGAAACGTTATATGTCATCAAGTTGAATAACCTGGAAGAAATGGACATGTACTTCAAAACATATAACCATCCTATGCTGAATCATGAAGAAATGTAAAATCTAAATAGACCAATCAACAGTTAGAATATTGAATCAGTCAAATGAAACCATCACAAAAGCAAAAGTTTGGGTCCAGATGGCTTCAATAGTGAATTCTACCAAACATTCAAAGATAATCTAATACAGGTCCTACTCAAACTCTTCCAAAAAATTGAAGAAGAAACAATACTTTGTAACTCATTTTATGAAGCGAACATTACCCTGATACCAAAACCTGGTAAGGATAACACAAAAAAGAAAACTACAGAACAATGTCTCTGATGAATACAGAAGCAAATATCCTAAAAAAATTCTAGTGAATCCAATGCAACAATCCATCAAACAGAGTATACATCACTACAAAGTGGGGTTCATCCCAGGGACATAAGGATGGTTCAACACATGCAAATAGATCAATGTGATACACCACATAAACAAAACACAGGACAAAAATCATACGATTAAATCAAGAGATGCAGAAAAAGCGTTTGACAGGATACAATATCGATGTATGATTAAAACACTTAATAAAATGGATGTAGATGGAAAATACCTTAACATCATGAAGGTCATATACAACAAACACTCTGCTAGTGTCATAATTAACATTGAAAAACTGAAGCCCTTTACTGTACATTCAGTAACACTTTGTGGCTGTCCCCTATCACCTCTGCTTTTCAACATAGTATTGGAAGTCCTAGCCAGAGCAATCAGGAAAAAAAAGAAGAGTAAGGCATCCAAATTGGGAATGATGAAGATAAATTGTCGCTTTTTGCACATGTCATGATGTTATATATAGAAAACCCTAAAGATTACACCATAAAGTTATTAGAAACAATAAACAAATAAAGTTGCCATCTAAAGAGTCAATTTCCAAAGTCCATTGCATTCCTATATACTAGCAATGAAATTTCAGAAAAAGAATTGAAAGAAAAAACAAAACAAAATATTTCCTTTTGCAATTGCAACAAAAAGAATAAAATATCTTGGAATGAACTTAACCAAGGATATGAAAGACATTTACTGAAAGAAAAAAAAAACAGACATTTTTAATAGAAACTGCAGAAGACACAATGAAATGGAAAGACATTTCATGTCCATGGACTAGAATAATCAACATAGTTAAAATGGCCATATTACCCAAAACAATATACAGATTTAATGCAATCCCCATCAAAATCTTAATGGCATTTTTTAAAGAAATGGAGCAAAAAATCATCAGATTTGTACAGAACCAGAAAAGACCCCGAATTGCCAAGGCAATCTTAAGGAAAAAGAACAATGTTGGCGGTATCACACTCTCTTACTTCAGCTTGTACTACAGGGCAACAATAATCAAAACAGTATGGTACTGGTAAGAAAACAGACATACAGACCAATGGAATACAATTGAGAACCCAGAAATAAACCCACATAAACATGGCCAGATAATTTTCAACAAAGAAACAAAAAGCATACAATGGAGAAAAGACAGCCTTTTTAATAAACGGTGCAGGGAGAATTAGAAAGCCACATGTAAAATAAAGATACTAGACTGCTATCTGTTACCATGTACAAAAGTTAACTCAACATGTATCAAAAACCTAAACTTAAGACCTGAAACAATAAACTACATAGAAGAAAACATAGGTACTAAACTTATAGACCTTGGTTTCAAAGATAATTTTATGAATTTGACCTCAAAGGCAAGGGTAGTAAGAGCAAAAATAAACCAATGGGACTATATCAAATGAAAGAGCTTCTGCACAGCCAAAGAAACCATCAACAAAACAAAGAGGTAACCAACTGAATGGGAGAATATTTTTGCAAAAACAGCCTCTGTTACAGGGCTAATATCCAAATTATGTGAAGAACTCATACAACTCAACAACAACAATAACAAAAAAATAAATAAACCAAAACAATACAATTTAAAAAAGGGGAGAGAACCTGAATAGACATTTCTCCAAAAAAGACTGCAAATGGCTGATAGACATATGAAAAAACAAAACAAAACAAAACAAAAAACACTCAACATTACTAAACATCGGAGAAAAGCAAATAAAAATCATAATGAGATATCACCTCACAACAGTTAAAATAGTTATCATAAAAAATGCAAATAATAGCAAGTATTGGAGAGGCTGTGGAGAAAAAACACCCTCATACACTGGTGGTGGGAATGCAGATTGGTACAGCCACTATGGTAGGCAGTGTGGAGTTTCCTCAGAAAATTAAGAATGGCATTACCACATGACCCAGCAATCCCTCTCCTGGGTATCTGCCAAAAAAATCTGAAAACGTTTATCTGTAACGATATATGTGCTCTAATGTTCACTGCAGCATTATTTACTGTGGCCAAGACATAGAAACAACAAAAGTGTCCCTCAACAGATGATTGGATAAAGAAGTTGTGGTATATATACAAAATGGAATACTAGTCTGCCATAAGAAAAGATGAAGTAGTACCATTTGTGACAATATGGATGGATCTTGTGATTGTTATTCTGAGCGAAATAAGTCAGACAGAAAAAGTAGAGAACAGTATGATTTCACATATGTGGTATATAAAACTGAGAACAACAAAGGAACACAAGAAACAAATGAAGAAACAAAAACTCATAGACCGACAAGAGTTTAGCAGTTACCAGTGGGTAAGGGGGAAGGAGGGTGGCAGATGAGGGTAAAGGGGATGAAATATATGATTATGGAAACAAAATTCACCTAGGGTGTGAACACACAATTTTATATATCGATGATGTTTTACCTAATTGTACACCTGAAATCTACGTAATTTTACTAACATTTGTCACTCCAATAAACATTACAAGAAAGAAAAGAAAAACAAAAAGAAATAAAATGAGTAAAAAGATAATTTTTCTTAATTCATCTAACTGATTACTTTGCTAAAAATAGTACCAATAGTGTACCAATATATTCAGATTTAAACACACAAACACACACGCTTATTTATTTTGATGTATAAGTGAAATGAATATCAGTAATGAATGAAAGGACAGGAAGTTGGAATTAAGAATATACAAATATATGAGGTCCTAGAAAAATGGCTACATACCACACTGCTGAATATCACTATGGTCACCTTCAAAGTACTCTCCTTGGGAAGGTATGCACTGACACCAGAGCTTAGTCCACCGTTCAAAGAAATTTTGGAACTCTTTCTGGAATGGCCCTCAGAGCTGTCATCTCATTACCCTTGATGTTCTGAATGTCATCAAAATGTCTTACTTTCAATATTTCCTTTATCTTTGGATAAAGAAAGAAGTCATTGGGGGCTAGATCAGGTAAGTAGGGAGGGTGTTCCAATACAGTTCTTTGTTTACTAGCTAAAAACTCATTCACAGGCATTGCCCTGTGAGCTGGTTCATTGTCATGATGCAAGAGCCATGAATTGTTGATGAAAAGTTCTTGTCGCCTAACTTGTTCGTGCAGCATTTTCAGTACTTCCAAATAGTAAACTTGTTTAAATGTTCATCCAGTTGGTACAAATTCATAACGAATCACCACTCTGATATAAAAAGTTTAGCAATATTGTTGTAACAAGTTCACAAACTTAATTGTCAGACCTCATGTATTTATATATCCTTATTTTTATTTCCCATCCTTTCTTTCATAGCTGTTATTCATATATATGATGACTTTCATTACTCGTGAAATAACGTAATGATATTTCAAAGTGTACTTGGGTTAGTTTTAAATGCATAATGCAAACTCCAGCATAATTACTACTTTTTTCATATGAAATGTAACTCTACGCTAAGAAAGGAGACAAATAGAAGCATAAAAAATGTCAAATAGAACTTGACATCATCAAAATGGCGGGGTGAGGTGAGCCTCTGTAAAACTCCCCTGGAATTTACACTAATCGAACAACAATAACTCCACAAAGGACTCCCTGCACGGCACACAGGCAAGAAGAAGAGGCCCACTACTGAATTCACCTAAAGGTGGGCAAATCAAGCGAGCTGGGGAGGAGGGAAGGGAGAAGTATGGAGACGGAGCTGTGCGGGTGCAGGACGCAGACCTAGCTCAGTGCTCCAACCTCGCTGCATCCCTGAACTACCACAGCTGCTGGAGAGGGAAAAACTCGGACTGCTAGGGCTCCACTTATGGCCTACAGGGCTGAGGGGGCAAAATACAACACTGCTAAACCCCAAAGCTCACGGCAGAGACCTCGGAGAAAACACTGAGGGAAGAAGGCTGAAAATGGAGGTTTAAGCCCTCACTGCATAGCAGAAAAAGGAAGCCTTAGGCACTAAGAATAGCCGCACATCTCTACCCTCCCAGAGCTCACCCGGCCCCCAACTGCCCGGTGCTAAAAGCGGAACAGTAGCAGTGTCAGATCAAAAGAACAGAATATTTGCGCTGTTCTGAGAACTGTGGACTGTAGACGCAGATTCACAGCCCAACTAGTTCCGGCAAAGGGGAGGGAGCTGTGGAAACAGGAACAGCTGTGGTGGTGGTCGCCAGCATTGCTCTGGGCAACCTCTCACAATTCACCCCTTCCCTTGCCCCACCTATCTGGGTGGATCCCTGCAGGAGTAAACAGAACTGCTGGATCATACAGGCTATGAATCTGGTGCAGGAAGAGCTTTGGAACTTCAAAAGCTCTCTGAATACCCACAAGGACACAGCGCCCTGTGACCAGGCAAACAACTAACAGAGGAGAAGCCTATCTCCCTGGGATCTCCCCATGGTGTGAGAAGCTGGAATAGTGCAGGGAAAACATAGCACTATCATGTGAGAGAGAAAAAAAAGGCGGCAGTCGGAGAGAAAATAAAACATTCTACCAATAAATACTGGAAAACAAAAGAAAGACATCTTCCTATCAACCTGTTGCAGAAGCCACTCCTGTAGATGTCCAGGGAGAGAAATAATAAATCAGTAATTGCCATGAATAACCAAGGCAACAAGATAGCTCTGAAAGAAAGTGAAAAGGCTCCAGAAAAGGAACGTAAAGATATGGAAATATGTGACTAAAATGATGGAGAATTCAATATTGCAGTTCTGAAAAAACTCAACGAGATGCAAGAAAACACAGAGAGGCAGTTTAATGAACTCAGAAACACATCAAAGAACAATGTGAGCATTTTATAAAAGAGATTGAAATTTTAAAAAAGGACAAAATAGAATTTCTGAAGATTAAGAAATCAATAGAAGAAATTAAGAATGAAAAAACCAGCTTAGGTAGTAGAGTTGACCAGATGGAGGAAAGAATCAGTGACATCGAAGATAGAAACCTGGAAATGACAAAGATGGAAAAAGAAAGAGACTGAAGAATTTAAAGAAATGAATGACCTCTACAAGAACTTTCTGACTCCGTCAGAAAGAGCAATATAAGAATAATGGGCATACCAGAAGGAGAAGAAAGACAGAAGGTAACAGAGAGTATATTCAAACAAATAGTCAATGAGAAATTCCCAAACTTGTGGACAGAACTGGATCCTCGAATCCAAGAAGCAAATAGGACACCTAATTACCTCAACGCCAACAGGCTTTCTCCATGGCACATTGTAGTGAAGCTATCAAAAATCAACGACTCAGAAAGATTCTTAAAGGCAGCCAGGAAAAGAAGACAGTAAACTACAAAAGAAAACCCATTAGGTTATCATTAGATTTTTCAGCAGAAACTCTAAAAGCCAGGAGGGAGTATAAACAAATATTCAAAATATTGAAAGAAAGAAATTATGAGCCAAGAATAATATATCCAGCAAAGATATCCTTTACATATGAAGGAGGAATAAAGACCTCTCTAGACATACAGAAACTGAGGGAATTTTCTAATACACGACCTGCACTACAGGAAATGCTAAAGGAGGCTATTCGACCACCATCAACTGGGACAATTTGTGGCAACCGAAATATAAAAAAGGGGAGAGTAAAGGCCTGAAATGGAATATGGGAATGGAGAATGTGAGCGTCCTGAAGAAAATAGAACACTCTAAATATGAAACTTACTTTTACATATACTTAAGGGTAACCACTCAAAAAGAATCCAGAACTGAAATATTTACTGTAATAAAAGAATAAACAGAGCGAAACATCATAGAATACCACCACACAGTAATAACAGACAGTAACAAAAAGGCAAAGAAACAATGGAGGCACAGCCTTACCAGTAAACTAAAGATAGAATGACAGTAAATCCTCACATATCAATAATCACCCTAAATATAAATGGACGGAACTCACCAATAAAAAGGCACAGAGTAGCAAATTGGATCAAAAAACTAAACCCAGCCATATGCTGACTCCAAGAGACACATCTCAGCTACAAGGACAAGCATAGACGCAAAGTGAAAGAGTGGAAATTGAAACTCAAAGCAAATGTTACCCAGAGAAAATCAGGTGCAGCCATTATGATATCAGATGAAACAGACTTCAAGGTGAAAAAGATAACAGGAGACAAAGATGGACATTTCATAATGGTAAAGGGGAATATACAACAAGAAGACATAACACTCATCAATATTTATGCTTCCAATCACGGAGCACTAAAATATACCAAGCAACTACTAAGAGAACTAAAGGGAGAAATTTACCAAAACACAATTATGCTAGGAGACTTAAATACATCATTGACAGCAATGCATAGATTATCCAAAAAGAAAATAAATAACAAAATAGGTACCCTAAATAACACATTATATGAAATGGACATAATTGACATATATAGAGCACTTCATCCTAAAATAGCAGACTATACATTCTTCTCTATTTTACATGGAACATTCTCAAGGATAGACCATATATTGGGACAAAAATCAGCCTAGGCAAATTTAAGAAGATTGAAATCATACCAAGCATATTCTCTGATCACAAGGCTTTGAAATTGGATATCAATTACAACAATAAAGCAGGAAAGAATACAAATATATGGAGATTTAAAAAAATAGTTTTAAGAATGACTGGATCAAAGAAGAAATTAGAGGAGAGATCAAAAGATACATAGAAACAAATGACAATGAAAATACATCCTACCAAAATTTTTGGGATGGAGCCAAAGCAGTTTTAAGAGGGAAATTAACATCAATACAGGCCTATCTCAAGAAACAAGAAAAATCCCAAATAAATAACCTCATGCTACACCTTAAAGAACTAGAAAAGGAAGTACAAGTGAAACCCAAGATCAGCAGAAGAAAGGTAATAACAAAAATCAGAGAAGAACTATATGAAGTAGAGAACAAAAAGACAATAGAAAAAATTAATGTGAAAAAGAGCTGGTTCTTTGAGAAGATTAACAAAATTGACAAACCCTTGGCTAGACTCACTAAGATAAAAAGAGAGAAGACACTGATTAACAAAATCAGAAACGAAAAAGGGGAATTTATCACGGATACTACAGAAGTACAAAGGATCATCCAAGAATATTATGAAGGACTATACGCCACCAACTACAATAACCTAGAATAAATGGACAAGTTCGTAGAAACATATAGCCTTCCAAGGCTAACCCGTGAAGAACTGGAAAATCTAAACAGACTGATCACCAGTAACGAAATTGAATCAGTCATCCAAAACCTTCCCAAAAGCAAAAGTCCGGGACCAGATGGCTTCACTAGTGAATTCTACCAAACTTTCAAAGAGGATCTAATACCAATCCTGCTCAAACTCTTCCAAAACATTGAAGAAGAGACACTACTCCTTAAATCATTTATGAGGCCAATATTACCCTGATACCAAAACCTGGTAAGGACAACACAAAAAAAGAAAATTACAGACCAATATCTCTGGTGAATACAGATGAAAAATCCGAAACAAAATACTAGCAAATCGAACACAACAATGCATTTAAAAGATCATTCATCACGACCAAGTGGGGTTCATCCACGGGGCACAAGGATGGTTCAACATCCACAAATCCATCAATGTGATACATCACATATACAAAATAAAGGACAAAAGTCATATGATTGCATCAATTGATGCAGAAAAAGCATTTGACAAGATACAACATCCTTTTATGATTACAACACTTAATAAAATAGGTATGGAAGGAAAATACCTTAACATAATAAAGGCCATATGTGACAAACCCTCAGCTAATCTCATAATTAATGGTGAAAAACTGACGCCCTTTGCTCTACGTTCAGGAACACGACAGGGCTGTCTCTTATCACCTCTGCTATTCAACATAGTGTTGGAAGTCCTTGCCAGAGCAATCAGGCAAGAGAAAGTAATAAAAGGCATTCAAATTGGGAATGAAGAAGTTAAATTATCACTCTTTGCAGATGACATGACGCTATATATAGAAAACCCTAAAGACTCCACCAAAAAGCTATTAGAAACAATCAACGAATACAGTAAAGTTGCCGGCTACAAAATCAACGTACTAAATTCCATTGCTTTGCTATATACTAACAATGAAATCTCAGCAAAAGAAATACAAAAAAACAATTCCTTTTTTATTAAATTTAATTTTATTAAATTTATTGGGGTGACAATTGTTAGTAAAATTACAAAGATTTCAGGTGTACAATTCTGTATTACATCATCTATAAAAGGAACCCTCATGCACTGTTGGTGGGAATGCAGACTGGTGCAGCCGTTATGGAAGGCAGTGTAGAGTTTCCTCAAAATATTACGAATAGAATTGCCATATGACCCAGCAATCCTTCTCCTGGGTATCTACCCAAAAAATCTGAAAATATTTAGAGATAAATACACGTGTGCTCCAATGTTCATTGCAGCTTTGTTTACAGTGGCCAAGACATGGAAACAACCAAAATGTCCTTCGATACATTAACGGATGAAGAAGCTGTGGTATATATACACAATGGAATACTATTCGGTGGTAAGAAAAAATGATAGAGGAACATTTGTGACAACATGGATGGATCTTGAGAGTGTAATGCTGAGCGAAATAAGTCAGACAGAAAAAGCAGAGAACCATGTGATTTCACTGATATGTGGTATATAAACCAAAAGCAACAAAAGAACAAGACAAAAACAATTCCTTTTATAATTGCAGCAAAAAGAGTAAAATACCTAGGAATAAACTTAACCAAGGATGTGAAAGACCTATATGCTGAAAACTATAAGACATTTTTGAAAGAAATTGAAGAAGACACAAAGAAATGGAAAGACATTCCATGCTCATGGATTGGAAGAATCAACATAGTTAAAATGGCCATATTACCCAAAGCAATATACAGATTCAATGCAATCCCCATCAAAATCCCAATGGCGTATTTTAAAGAAATAGAACAAAAAATCATCAGATTTGTTTGGAACCACAAAAGACCCCGAATAGCCAAAGCAATCTTAAGGAAAAAAAACAATACTGGAGGTATCACACTCCCTGACTTCAGCTTCTACTACATGGCTACAATAATCAAAGCAGCATAGTATTGGCAGAAAAACAGACACATAGACCACTGGAATAGAATTCAGAACCCAGAAATAAAACCACGAAAACATGGACAGATAATTTTTGACAAAGAAGCTAAAAACATACAATGGAGGAAAGACAGCCTCGTCAATAAATTGTGCTGGGAGAATTGGAAAGCCATGTGCAAAAGAATGAATCTGGACTTCTATCTGTAACCATGTTCCAAAATTAATTCAACATGAATCAAAGACTTAAGCATAAGACCTGACACAATAAACTGCATAGAAGTAAACATAGGTACTAAACTTATGGACCTTGGGTTCAAAGAGCATTTTATGAACTTGACTCCAAAGGCAATGGAAGTAAAAGCTAAAATAAACGAATGGGACTATATGAAACTTAAAAGCTTCTGCACAGCAAAAGAAACCATTGACAAAATAAAGAGGCAATCAACTGAATGGGTGAAGATTTTTGCAAATAGTGCCTCCAATCAGGGGCTAATATCGAAAATATACAAGGAACTCATGAAACTCAACAACAAAAAAACAAACAACCCAATTGAAACATGGGCAGAGGACTTGAAGAGACATTTCTCCAAAGAGGTCATACAAATGGCAAATAGACATATGAAAAAATGCTCAACATCACTAATCATCAGAGAAACGCAAATCAAAACCACAATGAGATATCACCTCACCCCAGTCAGAATGGCGATCATCAACAAGACAAATATTAATAAGTGTTGGAGAGGCTGTGGAGGAAAAGGAACCCTCATACACTGTTGGTGGGAATGCAGACTGGTGCAGCCATTATGGAAGGCAGTGTGGAGTTTCCTCAAAAATTACGAATAGAATTACCATATGACCCAACAATCCCTCTCTTGGTTATCTACCCACAAAATCTGAAAACATTTATACATAAAGACACGTGTGCTCCAATGCTCATTGCAACTTTGTTTATGTTGGCCAAGACATGGAAACAACGAAAATGTCCTTCCATAGATGAATGGATAAATTTGTTGCATATATATACACAATGGAATACTATTCGGTGGTAAGAAAAGATGATATAGGAACATTTGTGACAATATAGATGGATCTTGAGTGTATGATGCTGAGCGAAACAAGTCAGACAGAAAAAGCAGAGAACCATGTGATTTCACTGATATGTGGTATATAAACCATAAACAACAAAAGAACAAGACAAACAAATAAGAAACAAAAACTCATAGACACAGACAATAGTTTATTGGTTACCAGAGTGTACGCGGGATGGGGGGGTTGGAGATTAGGGTAAGGGGGATCAAATATATGGTGATGGAAAGAGAAGTTTCTCTGGGTGGTGAACACACAATGGGATTTATAGATGATGTAATACAGAATAGTACACCTGAAATCTGTGTAATTTCACTAACAATTGTCACCCCAATAAAGTTTTATAAAATGTCATGTAAAATCATAAAATGCAAATTTAATAAAATAAAATTTAAAAAAAATAAATAAAATGCAAATGTTGTGGTAGGCAAGAAGAATTATGAAAAACAACAAATAGAAGAAAGTGACAAATATGGTAGATATCAATCCAACAATATCGATAATCACTTTGAATATCAATAGTCTAATGCATTAGTTAAAAGATAAAGATGGGCAGGATGATTCCAAAAATAAGACCCAACTATATGTTATCTACAAGGAACCCACTTTAAATAAAAAATATATTAGTAGATTACAAGCAAATAATTGGAGAAAGATATAGAATGCTAACACTAATCAAAAGAAAGCAGGAAGAACTGTGTTAATTGCAGATAGAAAATACTTCAGATCATGGAAAGTTATCAGGGAAAAGGGATAATAATAAAGGGGTCAATTCAAGAAGACGTAACAATCCTTAATGTGTATGCTCATAACAACAGTGTGCAGATTTACACGGAGTAAAAAAATATAGGACTGAAAGAAGAAATAATTGAATCCATTATCATTGTTGAAGTCTTCATGAACCCTCTATCAAAAATGGACAGATCTAGTAGGTAGAAATTCAGTGAGAATATAATTGAACTCAACATTGCCATCAATCACCTAGATATAACAGATTTCTAGAGACTACTTGGTCCAGCAAAAGTAGTCTCATTCATTTCACCAACAGAAAGTCTCATTCATTGCTGGTGGAAAAACAAAAACAAACACACAAAAAAGTATGCACAGCCAGTTTGAAAGAGATTTTGGTGGCTTCTTAGAAAGTTAAACATAATTTTACTATATAATCCAGCAATCAGGCTACCTGATATTAGTCAAAACGAGTTGGAAGCTTACATCCACAAAATACCTGTACATGGATGTTTAAAACAGCTACACTCATCATTGCCAAAACCTGGAAGCAACCAAGTTGTCTTTTAGTATGTGAAGGGATAAATAAACTGTAGTGCATCCAGACATTGCGGCATATTTCAGTGCTGAGAAAATGATCTATCAAGCCATCAAAGTTATGGAGAAAACGTAACTGCATATTAGTATGTGAAAAAAAGCCCATCTGGTAAAGCTACATACTATGTTATTCAAAATATATGACATTCTGGAAATAATGCAGAAATATGGAAACTGTAAAAAGATCACTGATTTATAGGGGTTAGGAAGGAGGGAGGAATGAAATAACAGAATACAGAGGAATTTTAGGGAAGTGAAACTGCTCTGTATGTACTATAATGGCAGATATATGTAATTACACATGTGTACCAGAATGTACAGCACCAAGAGTGAACTCTAGGGTAACTATGTACAAGGTGTGATCAAACAATATGGTTAATGTTACATTAAAAAAACAGTATTATCATAAAAGAACACATTGCCATTAATCCCCCTCAAAATACTCCCCCTTGCTTTGAACACACTTATCCCATTGTTCTTGCCACTTTCTGAAATAGTTCTGGAAGTCCTCTTTCTTGAGTGTCTTTAGTTGAGCTGCAATGGCTGCCTCAATATCCTGAATCAATTCAAAACATTTAGCTTTCATATTGATTTTGACCTTGGGGAAGAACCAGAAGTCCCACAGTGCCAGATCTAGTGAATAAGGTGGATGAGGACACACCGTAATGTTTTTTATTTGACAGAAATCGCCATATCAGAAGTGATGTGTAACAGACAGCCTTTCCGTTGTAATCACGAAATGTGATCAGGGTGGCCAGTTATCTCAATTGGTTAGAGAGTGTAGAGCATGGTGCTGATAACACCAAGGTTGCCTGTTCAATCCCCACATGGCCACTGTGAGCTACGACCTCCTAGAAAAAAAGAAGGTAAAAAAAGCGAAATATGATTAATGCTGCTGCCAAATACCATCCAAAAGAAAGGCAAGGGTCTTCAATATGGGAAGCAGCATGTCAAACCTTAGTAATAGTGTGTCACAAGTTTCAACTTGTTCATTGCATTCAGTCGGGTGTGAGCTACAGCTGAGAGAAGGTGTATTTTAAAGTGTGCCATAAATCATCCTCCATCATGGCAATGCTCCCTGTCACATATCGCTTCTCCTATATGGTAATTTCTGTGAAATAAAACCATTATGATGTGTCCTCATCCACCTTATTCATTTGATCTGGCACCATCTGGCAACTTCTGGCTCTTCCCCAAAGTCAAAATGATTCAGGACATTGTGTCAGCCATGACAGTGCAACTAAAGATATTCACGAAAGAGGACTTCCAGAACTGCTTCAGAAAGTGGAAAGAATGATAGGATAAGTGTGTTTGAAGAAAGGGGGAGCATTTTGAGGGGGATAAATAGCAATGTTTATTTTTACTGTAATTACTTTTTTTATTTAAACATTCACCATATTGCTTGATCACACTTTGCACTTTGGGCAATCATTATGTGTCAATGTAGATTCATCAACTGTAACAGATGTACTCTCTGTTGCTAGATGTTGATAATGGCAGTCTCAGCATGTGTGGAGGTAGGGTAAATATGGAAAATGTCTTTGTTTTCTGCTGAATTAATTACTGTGAACCTAAAAATGCTCTAAAAACTAAAGTCTATTAAAATTCACTTACATTTACTTTTTCCAGAATGAAATATAATATAAGCATATAATGAGATACAGGGCAGAAAATAGAGTTTACTCTCAGTGAGAAAACGAACGTTTATGCTTTGGGTTTATTCAAGGAACCAATTTGAAAGTTGAAAGTATTCTATTTGTTGATAGAGAAAAATTAAAAACTGACTTTTTTTTTAGAAAAAAAAATACCATGATTGTAGGCAATTTTCCAAAGAATTTAGGCCTTCTACACAGGGGACGGTATGTTATTCATTTCTACCAGTTTTGACTTGGCATTAGGTTTATTTTTAAGCTTTAATTTCAGAGTTGGATCTCTCTCCAACTACTATCCAATAGAGCAAACAAGGGAGACTGTTCACATTTATTAACCATTGTTTAAGTTATCTCTGTAATACAGAAACAGTTGTTTTCCAGGATTAATGAACAAGTCATTTCAATTAAAATAAATCATTAAAATGCAAGTTCCATTTTCTGAAGAAGTCTGAGTAGCTCTTTAAATAGTCCATTTTTTAAAAGATTTGTTTGAGTATTTAATTGTGTAACTCATTTAAAGTTAATAGGTTTTAAATATTACGACTTTTATTTCTGAACAAGAAGCAGTGAGAGAGACTGGATTTCCACGACTTCATGTGTCCCCAAAACAAGAGGAAACACAACAAACAAAACCCAACAAAACATAAGAACTGATGGATTATAAGGCAATGGATATCAGAAAATTTAGGACAGTTATTCATAAGATGGGAAAACAAAACAAAACAAAACAAAGATGAGTCCCGTAATTGCTCTACCTGAAATGTACTGAGAGAGTTTCTAGGCTATGTTGCAGAGAGAGGTAATACAAGCTGAATTTGTCAAACTCCATGAGTTCAAAAGTGGGTGCTGAGAATCTGGGGACATCAATGTGAATAGAATTTGTGGGTGAAAATTATAGAGAGGAGAAAGATTCATAGCTAGATAACTCTAGAAATCTGTGTATAATCATCCTTGAACAATGAGCAGAGTACTGATTGGTCAGTGTCTCTAAGGAAACAACTTGAGAGCAGGGAAAGAAACTGAGAGGATAGAGGGAACAGAGCTAAACTATTATACAGGGCCAGGGATAGTGTTTGTTGTAACCTGCAGAGAAAAAAGCCTCATAATTAATGGGGCACTGGGGAGGAAATTCAGAAGAGTGTCTCATCTCAATATTGGTAATAACTTGATTGGACTAGGTGGACCTGGTTAAGTAATCTCAACAGCATGATTCAAAGGGATAACACTGTTTTCAAGTAATTTAAAGGCATCCAATAACAAAGTATAAAAATATTTATAGGAATACAAAAAATATTCAACACCCAACAAAGTAAAATTCACAATGTATTGCAACAAATCAATAATTACGAGGCATGAAAAGAAGCAAGAATACATGAACCATAAAGAGGAGAAAAATCAAGCATTTGAAACCAACCCAGATTTAACACAGATGTTATTAGCAGACAATGACTTCAGAACTTTTATTATAACTGTATTGTGGATGTTAAGGAAGTCAAACTGAGACGTGGAAAATATTTTCAAATGCCTATCACAAATTTATAGAAATGAAAACTTCAATCCCTGAGATAAATATATACAGAAGGTGTCCAAAAAATGTATATACATTTTAGGAAACGAAAAAACTAAATTACAATTACACCGATGGTAACCACTTTGAGCACCTTTTGTAACTGCAGAACTGAAACATGACTTGTATTCATGTTTTGTTATCGGTATATATCGAATATTACAAACTTAATAGTTTTTTTCTTTCTTAAAATGTGTATCCATTTTTTTAAATTTATTGGGGTGACAATTGAATAGGAACATTTGTGACAACATTTTTGACACTATACACACACACACATACGAGGTTGGACAATTAACTTTGGGAACTCATCCTAGAAAAAGTGCTACATATCTCATTGCTGAATATCACCACAGTCACCTTTGAAGTACTCCCCTTGGGAAGCTATGCACTGATGCCAGCGCCTAGTCCACCCTTCAAAGCAATTTTGGGACTCTTTTTCTGGAATGGCCATAAGATATATCATCGCATTACCCTTGATGTCTGAATGTCATAAAAATATCTTCCTTTAAATATTTTATTTATCTTCAGATAAATAAAGAAGTCATTGGGGGCCAGATCAGGTGAGTAAGATTGTGTTCCAATACAGTTATTTGTTTACTGGCTAAAAACTCCCTCACAGACAGTGTCATGTGAGCTGACGCATTGTTGTGATGCAAGAGCCATGAATTGTAGGCAAAAAGTTCAGGTCGTCTAACTTTATCATGCAGACTTTTCAGCACTTCCAAATAGTAAACTTGGTTAACTGTTTGTCCAGTTGATACAAATTCATAAAGAATAATCCCTCTGATAAAAAAGTTTAGCAACATCATTGTAACAAGTTCGCAAACTGAATTATCAGACTTTGTGTATGTGCACATACATTTATAGATACAGAGATAGAAATATAAATAGATATAGGTGTAGCTATAGCTATAGATATAGATACAGATACAGATACAGATATATGGTAAAATTAATGGAATATTAGACATTGAAGATGAAAAGATTAATAAATTTCAACACACAGCAATAGACACTATGTAAATTGAAACAGAGAGAAAAACTAAAAATAAACGAATAAAGAGCATTTGTGATGTATTGTACAACTTTAAATGGCCTCAGACATATTTAATTAGAGTCCTCAAAGGAGAGGACAGAGAGGGAAGGACATAAAATATATTTAAAGAGATAATGGTTGAAAACATCACATTTATGAAAACTATAGATCCACACATCTAAGAGACTCAACACACCTGAAGCACATGTAAAGTGAAGAAAATCACACCAAAGTACAGCATAAACAAGTGCCTCAAAACCAATGATAAAGGAAATATTTTCTAATGTGTCCAAGGCGAAAAACACTCTACGCATGTATACAGGGGTACAGAATTGAGGAAAAACACTCTCACTTTTATTCAACATTATGATGGAGATTATAGCAAGGGCAATAATGGAATAAAAATAAAATAACAGCACACACATTGGAAAAAAATAACTCTTCATTTACATAATATCTGATGAAATCTCACAAAAAAAGCTATTAGAATTAATATTTTGGGGCGTGGTAGATGAGAGTAAAAGGGATCAAATGTATGGTGATGGAAGGAGAACTGACTCTGGGTGATGAACACACAATGGGATTTATAGATGATGTAATACAGAATTGTCCACCTGAAATCTATGTAATTTTACTAACAACTGTCACCCTAATAAATTTAATTTAAAAAAAAAGAAAAGAGAAATCTTCACCTAAAAAAAAAAAAGAAAATTTCATAACGTTGCTGAGACAAATTAAGGAACATCTAAATGAAGAGATATTGTAATCTTCTTGACCAAAATAACTCAATGCTATTAATATAACAGTTCTCAAACTGAATTATAAATTCAATGCAATACCTATCAAAATAACAGTTGCTTTTTTTTTTTTAAATTGAGGTTAAATGGGCTGACAATTTTTAGCAAAGTTACATAGATTTCAGGTGTACAATACTGTAATACATCATCGATATATCACATTGTGTGTTCACCACCCAGAATCAGTACTTTTTCCATCACCATATATTTGATCCCCTTTACCCTCATCTCCCACCCCCCAGCCCCCTTACCCTCTGGTAACCACTAAACTATTGTCTGTGTCTATGAGATTTTGTTTCTTCATTCGTTTTTCTTGTTCTTTTGTTGTTTTCAGTTTTATACACCACTTCTCACTGAAATTATATGATTCTCTACTTTTGCTTTCTGACTTGATTCGCTTAGCATTATAATGTCAAGACCCATCCAAGTTGTCACAAACGGCATTATTTCATCTTTTCTTGTGGCAGAATAGTATTCTGTTGTGTATATATACCACATCCTCTTTATCCTATCATCTATGGAAGGACACTGTGGTTACTTCCATGTCTTGGCCACTGTAAACAAAGCTGCAATGAACATTAGAGCACACGTGTCTTTATGTATAAATGTTTTCAGATTTTGTGGGTAGATACCCAGGAGAGGGATTGCTGGGTCATATGGTAATTCTATTCATAATTTTTTGAGGAACCTCTGCACTGCCTTCCATAATGGCTGCACCAGTCTGCATTCCCACCAACAGTGTATGAGGGTTCCTTTTTCTCCACAGCCTCTCCAACATTTGTTACTATTTGTCTTGTTGCTGATAGCCATTCTGACTGGGGTGAGGTGATATCTCATTGTGGATTTGATTTGCATTTTTCTCATGATTAGTGATGTTGAGCATTTTTTCATATGTCTATTTGCCATTGTATGTCCTCTTTGGAGAAATGTCTCTCCAGGTCCTCTGACCATTTTCAATTGGGTTGTTTGTTTTGTTGTTGTTGAGTTTCATGAGTTCCTTGTATATTTTGGATATTAGCCCCTTATCGGAGGCACTGTTTTCAAAAATCTTATCCCATTCAGTTGATTGCCTCTTTATTTTGTTGATGGTTTCTTTTGCTGTGCAGAAGCTTTTAAGTTTCATACAGTCCCATTCGTTTATTTTAGCTTTTACTTCCATTGCCTTTGGAGTCAAATTCATAAAATGCTCTTTGAACCCAAGGTCCATAAGTTTAGTACCTATGCTTTCTTCTATGCAGTTAATTGTGTCAGGTCTTATGCTTAAGTCTTTGATCCATTTTGAATTAATTTTGGTACATGGTAACAAATAGCAGTCCAGTTTCATTCTTTTGCACGTGGTTATCCAATTCTCCCAGCACCATTTATTGAAGAGGCTGTCTTTGCTCCATTGTATGTTTTTAGCTTCTTTGTCAAAAATTATCTGTCCATATTTGTGTGGTTTTATTTCTGGGTTCTCAATTCTATTCCATTGGTCTATGTGTCTGATTTTCTGCCAATACCATGCTGTTTTGATTATTGTAGCCCTGTAGTACAAGCTAAAGTCAGGAAGTGTGATACCTCCATTATTGTTCTTTTTTCTTAAGATTGCTTTGGCTGTTCGGTGTCTTTTGTGGTTCCAAACAAATCTGGTGATTTATTGTTCTATTTCTTTAAAAAATGCCATTGGGATTTTAATGGGGATTACATTGAATCTGTATATTGCTTTGGGTAATATGGCCATTTTAACTCTGTTGATTCTTCCAATCCATGAGCACGGAATATCTTTCCATTTCCTTGTGTCTTCTTCAATTTCTTTCAAAAATATCTTATAGTATTCAGCATATAGGTCTTTCACATCCTTGGTGAGGTTTATTCCTAGGTATTTTATTCTTTTTGCTGCAATTGCAAAAGGAATTGTTTTTTGTGTTTCTTTTTCTGAGATTTCATTGTTAGTATATAGGAAAGCAATGGACTTTTGTACGTTGATTTTGTAGCCAGCAACTTTACTGTATTTGTTGATTGTTTCTAACAGCTTTTTGGTGGAGTCTTTAAGGATTTCTATATATAGCATCATGTCATCTGCAAAGAGTGATAATTTAACTTCTTCATTCCCAATTTGGATGCCTTTTATTTCTTTCTCTTGCCTGATTGCTCTGGTAAGGACTTCCAACACTATGTTGAAAAGCAGAGGTGATAGGGGACAGCCCTGTCATGTTCCTGAACATAGAGCAAAGGGCTTCAGTTTTTCACCATTCTAGACCTATTTTGTTAAGTGTTTTAATCATAAATGGATGTTGTATCTTGTCAAATGCTTTTTGTGCATCAATTGATATAATCATATGATTTTTGTCCTTTATTTTGTTTATGTGATGTATCACATTGATGGATTTGTGGATGTTGAACCATCCTTGTTCCACGGGTATGAACCTCACTTGGTCGTGATGAATAATCTTTTTAATTCATTGTTGTGTTCGATTTCCTAGAATTTTATTTAGGATTTTTGCATCTGTATTCATCATTGATATTGGTCTGTAGTTTTCTTTTTTGTGTTGTCCTTACCAGGTTTTGGTATCAAGGTAGTGTTAGCCTCATAAAATTAGTTAGGGAATACTGTCTCTTCTTCAATTATTTGGAAGAGTTTGTGCAGAATTGGTATTAGATCCTCTTTGAAGGTTTGGTAGAATTCATTAGTGAAGCCATCTGGTCCCGGACTTTTGCTTTTGGGAAGGTTTTGGATGACTGATTCAATTTCGTTACTGGTGATCAGTCTGTTTAGATTTTCCAGTTCTTCATGATTCAGCCTTGGAAGGCTATAGGTTTCTAAGAACTTGTCCATTTCTTCTAGGTTGTTGAATTTGGTGGCATATAGTCCTTCATAGTATTCTTGGATGATCCTTTGTATTTCTGTGGTGTCTGTGATAACTTCCCCTTTTTCGTTTCTGATTTTGTTAATCAATGTCTTCTCTCTTTTTATCTTAGTAAGTCTAGCCAAGGTTTGTCAATTTTGTTAATCTTTTCAAAGAACCAGCTGTTTGTCACATTAATTTTTTCTATTGTCTTTTTGTTCTCTATTTCATTTAATTCTGCTCTGATTTTTGTTATTTCCTTTCTTCTGCTGACCTTGGGTTTCACTTGTTCTTCTTTTTCTAGTACTTCAAGCTGTAACATGCGGTTATTTATTTGGGATTTTTCTTGTTTCTTGAGACAGGCCTCTAATGATATTAATTTCTCTCTTAAAACTGCTTTCGCTGCATCCCAAAAATTTTGGTAGGATGTATTTTCATTCTCATTTGTTACACTGTAGCTTTTGATTTCTCCTCTTATTTCTTCTTTGACCCAGTCGTTCATTAAATGTATGTTGATTAATTTCTACAATTTGTGGTTGTTCATGGTTTCTTTTTGTAGTTGATATCCAATTTCAAAGCCTTGTGATCAAAGATTATGCTTGATAGGATTTCAATCTTCTTAAATTTGCTGAGGCTAGTTTTATGTCCAATATATGGTCTATCCTTGATAATGTTCCATGTACACTATGAAACAATATATAGTCTGATGTTCTAGGATGAAGTGCTCTATAAATGACAATTATCTCCATTTCATCCAATGTGTCATTTAGGGCTGATATTTCTTTGTTTATCCTCTGTTTGGATTATCTGTTCGTAGCTGTCAATGATGTATTGAGGTCCCCTCCTATAATTGTATTTTGTCAATTACTCACTTTAATTCTGCTTTAGTTGCTTTGTATTTTTTGCTGCTCCCTGATTAGGGGCTGAAATATTGATGACTGTTATGTCTTCTTGTAGTATAGACATTTTTATCATTATGAGATGTCCATCTTTTTCTCTTGTCTACTTTTTTATCCTGAAGTATGTTTCATCTGATTTCAATACAATTACACCTATTCTTCTCTGAATACCATTTGCTTGGAGTGTCAATTTCTACCCTTTCACTTTGAGTCTCTATTTGTCTTTGTAGCTCAGATGTGTCTCGTGGAGGCAGCATATGGTTGGGTTTAGTTTTTTGATTCAATATTCTATTCTGTGTCCTTTTATTGGTGAGTTCATTCCATTTGCATTACGGTGATTGTTGATACATGAGGATTTCCTATCATTCTATCTTTGTTTTTCTGGTAGGACTGTGTCCCCATTGTTTTGTTTCCTTTTTGTTGCTGTCTATTATTTTAGTGTGATGGTACTGTACTATTTTTCCCTCTGTTTCTTCATTTTTTATGCTATATATTTCAGTTTCGGAATTTTTTTTTTGAGTAGTTACCATTCAGTTTATGTAAAAGAAAATTTCATATTTAGAGTATTATATGTTTTCTTCCGCCTGTTTACATTCTCCTTTCCCTTGTGCCTGTTCAGAATTTTACTCTCCCCCTTTGGGTTTTTCTCATCACAAATTATCCTTATCTATGCTGTGAGTTTATGCTACCATAGCGAGTTGTCTTTTTCCTATTTTAAGTGTTTTTTTTTTCTTTTCTTCTTTACCCTGTATGTTATGTTTAAGTGTATAGTTTCTTATTTGGTGTAGGCGTTGCCATTTCCACTTCTATCTCTGTGTTTGTAATACTACTCAGGGTTTTGTATTCTTTCACTTGTTTTGTTTTATGTGGAATAGCTTCCTTCAGTATTTCTTGTAGTACAGGTTGTGAGTTAGAGAATTTACTTATCTTCTCTATATCTGGAAAGGTCTTTATTACTCCTTCATATCAAAAGGATATATTTACTGGATATATTATTCTTGGCTTATAATTTCTCTCTTTCAATGGTTTGAATATTTAATTCCACTCACTCCTGGCTTGTAGAGTTTCTGCTGAAAAAATCTGATGATAATCTAATTGTTTTCCTTAGTAGTTTACTGTCTTCTTCTCCCTGACTGCCTTGAGGATTCTTTCCTTTTGCTTAGTTTTTGCCTGTTTCACTGCAATGTGCCTTGGAGAAAGACATGTTGGGGTTGAGGTAATTAGGTGTTCTATTTGCTTCTTGGATTTGAGGATCCAGTTCTTTTCACAGGTTTGGGAACTCTTGGTCAACTATTTGTTTGAATATACTATCTGTTCCCTTCTCCCTTTCTTCTCTTTCTGGAATGCCCATTATTCCTATATTGAACTTTCTGTTGGAGTCAGAAAGTTCTTGTAGATTTCTTTCATTTCTATTAACCATCAAGTCTCTCTCTACTTCCATCTGTGTCATTTCCAGATTTGTAGCTTCGATGTCACTGAATCTATCCTCCATCTGGTCAGCTCTATTATCTAAGCTGGCTATTTCATTCTTCATTTTGTTTGTTTGTTTGTTTTTGCATTGTTAATCTCCAGAAATTCTATTTGGTTCTTAAAAATTTCAATATTTTGGTAAAAATGTTCACTTTGTTCTTTGATTGTGTTTTTGTGTTCATTAAACTGCTTGTCTGTGTTTTCTTGCATGTCATTGAGTTTTTTCAGAAGTGCAGTCTTGAATTTTCTGTCAGTTAAGTCTCATATTTCCATGTCTTTGAGTTCATTTTCTGGAGAATTTCATTTTCTTTCTGAGCTGTCTTGTTACCTTGGTTATAGATGATAATTAATGATTTATTATTTCTCCTCCTAGGCATCTACAGGAGTGGGTTCTGCAACAGGTTGGAAAGACCTAGGAATAGGTCTTTTATTTGCTTTCCAGTAAGTTTTTGTAGAATCCTTTATTTTGTCTCCGACTGTAGCCCTCTATTCTCTTTCACACTGTAGTGTTATATTTTCTCTGCACTCTTCTGACTTCTCACACAATGGGGGGTATTCCCTGCTAGGTGGGCTTCTCCTTTCTGAGCATGTCCCCTGTGTCTCAGGGCACTGCCTCCATTGCAGGATGTGGAGAGCTGCTGAAGTTCCAAAGCTCTTCGTGCATTCAGGGCACGTGTTGTTTCAGGGGCTCTGTTTACCACTGCTGGGATCCCCGCTGATAGGTGGGGGTAGGGGTGGAATGCATTGTGAAAGGTGGTTGTGAGCAATGGCAGAGCCCACAGGCACAGGCAGTCCTGCACCCAAGGCTCCCTCCCCTTCTCGGGAACTACTTGGGCTTAGATCCCATGGCTGCAGGCTGCACTTCTCAGAACCACAAATACTGTGTTCTTTTGATCTCACACTGCTTCTGTTCAATTTCTAGCACTGGGCAAGTGGGGTGGGGCAAGCTCTGGGAGTGTACAGAGGAGGTGGCTAGGGTTCATGCCATTGCCTTCCATGCTCTACTTGCCATTGAGGGCTTAAGCCACCATTTTCTCCCTTCTTTCATTAGTCTTTGCTCCAAGATCTCAGCCATGTTATATGCTGATCCGTCAGGCTGGACTGTGGTTCATAAGGGGAACACTAGCAGTCCGAGCACTTTTTTCTCCAGGGACTGTAGTAAATCCAGAATCAGGGAGATCTAAGCTCCAGACTGTGTCTCTGCACTTCCCCCTTCCATCCTCCCCAGCTTGCCCAATTTGTCAACCTTTAGATGATTTCATTTGTGCATCTCTTAGTCTTGCCTGTCTGCTGCAGAGGGAGTCCTCTGTAGAATTATAGTTGTTCAATTTGTTGTAAATTTCAGGGGACATTTCAAGAAGCTCACCTCACTCCACCAGTCCTTTGATATCATCCAGTAGGATTTTTTTAAAAGAAATTAGGAATTAATTATGAAAATCGTGTGAAAATATAAATAACCTAGTATAGCCAAAACAATTTTGAGAGAGAACAAAGTTTGAGGACTAACATTAAAATAATTATTATTACCTGCACTTATCAAGCCAGGATACTTAAATACATAAATAGCACATCAAAGTGAACCCATAGCTAGAGACACACTTTTATGGAAAGTGATTTATTTTTTTTATTTTTAAAAAGATTGTGTAAAATACACATAAGATAAGATTTTCCATCATAGCCGTTTTTAATGTGTACTATTTGATGATTTTCTCTTTTCAACATTTGTGTTTACTACAAAGTGATTACCCCCAAAAGTCTGCTAAGCATCCAACACCATACAGTTGACAGACTTATCCACTTTTGCCAGTCCCCCAAAACCTCTCTGGCAATCAGCAATCTCTTCTTTGTATCTGTGCATTTGTTTATTTTTAGATTCCACATATGAGTGAATTCACATGGTATCTGTCTTTCTCTTCTGACTTATTTACTTAGCTTTATACATTCAAGGTGCATCCATATTGTCACAAAAGGCAAGGTTTTGTTTTTTATGGCTGAATAGTATTCCATTGTGTGTTTGTGTGTGTGTGTGTGTGTGTGTGTGTGTGTGTGTGAGAGAGAGAGATATCTGCTTTAGCCATTAGTCAATCTATGGACACAGCTTGTTTCCACATCATGGCTATTGTAAATAATGCAACTACGAGGTCAGACAATTAAGTTCACAAACTCATGATAGAAAAAGTGATACATGCTTCATTGCTGAATATCACAATGGTCACCTTTGAAGTACTCCCTTTGGGAAGCTATTTACTGATGCCAGGGCCTAGTCCACCCTTCAAAGCAATTTTGGAACTCTTTTTCTGGAATGGCCATCAGAGCTGTTATCATATTTCCCTTGATGTGGCGAGCCAGCTGCCACAAGTCGATCAGTACCTAAATGGGGGGAGTGGGAATGGATAAAAGACACTCACACAAATGATGATGCAATCGATCGGACTCCAGTGATGGTGAAGCCCAGAGTTTATTCTTCTTCACCAATATATGCAGTTTGAGTACGTGCAACTTAACAAAGAAAGTATGCATTACCTTAGCAAATGTAAATTTTTTAACTTTTACATAGAGGATACAAAATCACTGAAACTCCCAAAAGTAATTATCCTATCAATTACCCTGATAGCCATCAGTCTTCTGTGTCCGGGAACTGGCCGCTCCCACCACATTCCTCAGTAGCTTGTAAGCACCCCCCAGGTGCAGGCAGAGACATTGCCTCAGGGGAGGAAACAGGTTAAGCATAAACCGAGCCATTCTATTAAGGCTCGGAGTTAGCTGTAACCATGGCTCCCCACATCTCCCCCTTTTTTATTTTATAGTAACAAAATCCATCCGACCAGGATGGCGAGGTGACGGTGCCTGTCTTAGGTGTCCCAGGAAGCCTGCCTCAACTTACCCGTCTTTGGTACTCATATTTCATCATACAAGCCCTGTCTTAGGTGTTGAAACGGCTCCCAAGTATTTACCCATCGTTGACAAACCCGTCCCTCTAAATGCACAGGGGAGAGAGGCTTATGGCTTCGCTTTAAGCTCAAGCTGATGGATGTTAGCTCGTAAGTCTAACATCCTGCTGATGAAACATCTACTGAGGATGGGGAGTAGGCACAGAACCAAACAGACACAGATGCCCAATGTAAGAAATATCATAACAGAATGGGTAATATAAGGCATAGAGGGCAAAGCATTCCTAAGAACATCAACGAACTCAGAAGCAGCCTGAGCTGCATCAAATTTTAAGGGTTCAGCTTCTCTCATACTTTGAATTTCATCATGAAGCCGAAGCATATCTAAGGACAAATTAGCATTATGCCAAATTCCTTGAAGATGTGAACGAACCCGATTCCAATCATATTGACTATTATCATATTTTTTAGAGGTAACACATATCCAATGATATTCTGGATGACATTCTAAATGAGATTTAACTTTCATACCCTGAATGACATTTCCCATATACTGAACCGTATCATAAAGGGCATTCACTTTTTGCTCTAATTTCTCATCAATAGCCTCTTGGGTTCCTAAAGCCAAAGTAACATTTTTTGAAAGAGTATTAACATAATGAGCATTTTGAATAGTCTGAGAAAGAGCCACAGCTGCTGTAGCAGCAGTTGCAATTATAGTAACCAAAGCCATAATTCCTGCAATTAGAAGTCCAATAAACCGCTTTTGTCTACTCAAAGCATACTCGATCTCTTTAAAAATATGCAAACTTCTTTCAGCATACCAAGGCCCAGAAATATTAACAGGAAGCATACCAAAAGATGGTTGTTTAAGTATCATAACATGAGTTCCTAATGGTACCCAAGAAATACAATTTGCTAAGGAACAATTACTACAAGATACATTAAATTGATTTCCTACAAAGTGTACATTAACATTTCCAATCAAAAGTGCATAAGGGGAAGGAACACAAGCAGATATATTAACAGTCTTAGCAACAGTAGTCCAATCTCTAGTCCCATCTTTCAAGACACTCACATGATTGCAGGGAGTGCCTGATTTACAGAACTCAATCATTTGAACAACTTCACCCATTACTCCCATAAGTCTCCATAATGAATTTTGCTGATATTGTGTATCAGAAGTCCAAAGTCCAGAAATCAGTACTCGGGCCCATCCTGACTGGTTACTTCTTGACCAGTCAATGATGTATCTGTCTGTCCCAGGGATGTTATAACGAACAGGATCATTGCCAGGACAGTCTCTCCATGGGACAGTCTCAATATTTAATTTCAATCTTTTATTGCAAGATGGACGCAATGGAGGGGCGGGCAGATTTATCTTGCGTCCTCCAGACCAATCACCTAGCATGTTAAGACGAACAGTCCATCCAACTAAAGAGTCATTAATGTGCATAATGACAGGAGAACCACGCAAGCACCCAGATGTAGACCTATTTTTTGCAATACAAATAGGCAAACCTATTCCTATACCATTATAAGTGAAATTCTTTTCCAGATGCTGTTTCATGTGCCCATCAGAGGGCAGTCCTAAGGCATGAGTATCATTAACATAGACTGGAATCTCAGGACCGTCCCACACAGCGGGGTGGAGGATTGGTGGATCAGGTACATAGGCCCAATACGTCTGGTCGTCGTCTGCATTGCTGAGGGCTATCAGCGTCATCAATAGGTAGAGGGTCCACATGTCGCACCAATCGTTCTGGCAGCCACCGTGGGCCTTCTGCATCCTGTGGAAAAACACACACATGTCCTCGTCCCCATATGAGGACTGGATCTGGGCCTTGCCAAGAGCCCGTAAGTGGATCTTTCCATTTGACCAATGCCTGTGGGGCAGTAGAAGAATGCCAAAAGCGTTCTGCCGCACTTTTGCCATGGGCATTCAAGGTCAAAAAATTTTGAATAAAGAGAGAATGAGACAGATAATTATGAGGCGTCAGGGGATATAACTCCCCCTTTTTTATTTTATGCAAATTGACTTTCAAAGTGCCATGAGTGCGCTCAACAATCCCTTGTCCTTGGGGATTGTAAGGAATGCCAGTAACATGATTGATCGAAAATTGCTGGCAAAATAGAGAAAATTTTTTGCTGGTATAACCTGAGCCATTATCTGTTTTAAGTTTTTTAGGAGTTCCAATCATGGCTAAAGCAGCAAGACAATGCCTAATAACATGGGATGTGGCCTCACCAGTCTGAGCTGTTGCCACAATGAATCCGGAAAAGTTATCAATGGAGACATGAACGTATTTTAACTTTCCAAATTCAGGTATATGAGTCACATCCATTTGCCATAAGTCATTAGGACGCAAGCCTTGAGGGTTGACTCCATAATGAGGCACAGGCTGGAGATGTGAACAATCCGGACATTGTTTTACTATCTGACGTGCTGCTTCTCTGGTTATATTATACTGCAGTCTCAAGCTCTGGCTATTTTGATGGTGGAGGCTATGAGCCTTTTGTGCCTTTTCTATTTGAGTCAAGGCAATGAGCTGAGTGGCAGAGTCTGCAATTTGATTTCCTGAGGTTAAAGGGCCTGGAAGATTAGAGTGAGCTCTGATATGGCCAATGTAAAATTTCTCACAGCGCAGCTGAATGGCTTGCTGTATCTGAAGAAACAGGTCCTGAATAACAGGATTACTAGTGCTAATAAAAGGTACCGTTTCTAAATTTCTGATGGCACGAACCACATAATGGCTGTCTGAGAATAAATTAAAAGACTGGAAAGCAAAGTCAAGCAATACCATATGAACTGCTCGAAGCTCAACTATCTGAGCTGAGGCTGGAGGTGTCTGCACTCTCTTGGTGACCTTTTTATTGAGCGCATAGACAGCTACACCATTGTTGGATCCATCAGTAAAAACATTAGGTACAGCAGGAAGAGGAGCATGTGATACTATTGAAGGGAAAATTGGATCATGATGTTGAAAAAATTGAAGCAATTTATGCTTGGGATAATGATTATCAAATGTCCCCACAAAATGAGCCAATGCAACAGGAAAACTGTTAGTAAACTGCATCAGGCCTTGAATCTGTGTTTTTGTAAAAGGGATAACAATAGAATCTGGCTCCTTTCCATAATATTTTTGAGCTTCCAAGTGGCTCTCCTGAATTAAACGGGCCACAAATTCATAATAAGGAGTAAGATTCTTTTGAGCAGCCACATGGAGGTGTATCCATCTAAGTGGCCCTTTTTGCCATAACAAAGCTGTGGGCGTATGCTTGGTGTTCAGAACATACACATATAGAGCTTTAGAATAATCTAAAAAGGAGACATGCTGTTGCTGAATGGCTTCCTCAACCTTAGAAAGAGCCTTCCATGCAGGCTCAGTATGAGACCTGGGGGAGGTCGGATCAGAATCTCCTTTTAAAATTTCAAACAGTGGTTTAAGATCTCCAGTAGTTAGTCCCAAAGAAGGGCGCAGCCAATTAATATCTCCCAACAGTTTCTGAAAATCATTAAGAGATTTAAGATGATCTTTCCTAAGCTCTATTTTTTGTGGAGTGAAATACTGAGCAAACAACTGAAATCCCAAGTAAGGATAAGGCTCACTTCTCTGTACTTTCTCAGGTGCAATAATAAGACCTGAGGCCAGAAGGTTCTTCTTCATATCTGCAAAGCAAGCTAACAACATTCCTTCTTTCTTACAAGCCAACAAGATGTCATCCATATAATGAATGATATACACAGAAGGGAACAGTTTTCTGGTGTTATCAATTGCTTCACTAACAAACTTCTGACACAAGGTGGGGCTATTAGCCATACCTTGGGGAAGGACTCGCCATTGATATCTTTTCATAGGCTCCTGGAAGTTCGGGCTAGGAATACTGAAAGCAAATCTCTTACTATCTTGGGGATGGAGTGTTACAGTATAAAAGCAATCTTTCAGATCTAGCACTATTTTATAGGTATCCTTTGGAATAGCAGAAGGATGAGGTAATCCTGGCTGGAGAGCACCCATAACTTCCATAGTTTCATTTACTTTTCTCAAATCCTGCAACAATCTCCATTTCCCCGATTTTTTCTTAATTACAAAAATGGGTGAATTCCAGGGCGACGTAGATTCAATTACATGGCCCTTATCAAGCTGCTCCTGTACTAGCGCTTGAGCGGCTAATATTTTTTTTTTAGTAAGGGGCCATTGATCTATCCACACAGGCATATCAGATTTCCAAGTTATTGCTTCTGCAGTTTTTTGGTGGAGTACAGGTAGATCTATGACCCCTGGGGAAAATATCCCAGACCTGTTTTTTGTAAATTAGGAGTAGGCGAAACAGGTTCCTGATGTCCTTGTCCCTCAGTGCCTAAGCCTTGTCCTGGGAGGAGCCCTTGATCAAACATCTGTTGAGTTACTTGAGTGCTTGGGCTAAAAAGATAAACTCCCATATTGTTCATAATGTCCCGTCCCCATAGGTTAACGGGCAAACCAGGGACAATGTATGGCTGAAAAGTCCCCTGATGTCCTTCCTCATCTTGCCATGACAATAAATTACTGCTTTGCTTAGGGGAATGAGACTGACCTATGCCCTGTAAGTCTGTATTAGTGCATCGCATAGACCAACTGGAAGGCCAATGCTCAACAGCTATACAAGATACATCAGCTCCAGTATCCAAAATCCCTTGAAAACTTTTTCCATTAATTTTAAGCTGCAAAACAGGTCAATCTCTTTTTATTTCCTGAACCCAATAAGCATCAGAGGAACCGAATCCTCGGTCTCCACGTTTCTGACTTTGCCTATTTTTTCCTATTTTTACACGAGGTAAAATAATTAGCTGAGCTATGCGAGTCCCAGCAGGTATAACTGAAATGTTTAAAGGTGAATGAGTCATAATTTTAATTTTTCCAGTAAAGTCCTCATCAATAATTCCCGGGGAAACTTGAATCCCCTTCCATATTGTGTGCAAGCCTCCTTTAATTCCTTTAATTGTTTCCATTGAAATGGCCTCCATTCTCTAAACCTATTCCCTGCCTGGTCAAGCCTTTCAAAGATAGGATATATTCCAAATTGCTCTGTGGACTCCCCTTGCTTGTGAGCTTCTTCACAAGCCATTTGAAGAGGGGAGCACACGACAGAGTCCGACCCTGGCTTGACATGACCTGGAGGAGGCTTAGTAGGCATGTCCCAAACCGGAGGCTGCAGCGGAGGACCCCACATACGGGGCTCTTCAGGAGGTGGTGCAGAGGGATTAACTATGGGGGGATCTTTACCCCGAGGATTCCATTGATCTCTAAAAGGAATCAGGGGACTCCGAGGACAATTTCCTCCATCCACAGCAACTTTAAGTTCTATCAACTGTCCCTGAATCTTCTTTAGCTGATCTGCAAAAGACAATGCAGTGCCTGCAGGTTGCTTGTCTCCTTGAGCCATAGCCACCAACGGAGGGTATTTGTCCCTATCATATTTGGCTGCCTCATCCTCTAATTCTTCCTGATCCTGAGGGTCTAAATCTTTCCAGTGCTCGACCAGAGCTTCCTGATAAACAGGCTCTTTGTTAACCTTAGAAAATCCTTCCGTATGTTTGGCTCCCTCCTCCTCCTCTCTCTCCTCCAGAGAAGCGGCAGATGGGAGAATTTCCTCATTTCCAGCTTGTTTCACTTTCTCTAGCTTACAGCCCTCATGTTTAAGGTCTAAGCAATCCCTGATCAAAGTCCATAACCTGAATGTTTCTACAGGGACCTGCTGAGGTCCGTGGGCAGCATAATAATCTTGTAACTGTTTTTCCACCTTTTTTTTGCAATTTTTATAAAACTTATCTAGCTGTTCTCTGCTCACCCGACTGCCACGGGTGGCAAGCAATTTCTTAAGTCCTCTGACATACAGGTCCTTGCTGCTCGCATGACCCATTTTTTCCCTTTTTGGCCCTTCAGTCAACAAAGGAAACAGTCAGATGCCCGTCTGGCCGTGCCCCTCGCAGGACTAAATCTGTCTTGGCTAAGGCGCTTCGGTATAAGCCCCCAAACTGGTGGACCGAAGTCCAGTAGCCGTTATGCCGTATGACAGAAATGGAACCGCAGATTAGGGCCCAAGCAAGCTCCGTGACAAGAAGTCGTGGAACTATCACTCATTCACACATTCATTCGACCGAGGGGTAATATTACATCTAAATTTATCCCAAAACATCTGTGTCTTACTCACCGCGCATCCACTGAAATAAGCTCCTCTTTGAGCCGGGCCCTTGCCACGCGGTGTTCCTCACTGTTACCCCCGTATTCAGGTCCCTGTTCGGGCGCCAAGTGTGGCGAGCCAGCCGCCACAAGTCGATCAGTACCTAAATGGGGGAGTGGGAATGGATAAAAGACACTCACACAAATGATGATGCAATCGATCGGACTCCAGTGATGCTGAAGCCCCGAGTTTATTCTTCTTCACCAATATATGCAGTTTGAGTACGTGGAACTTAACAAAGAAAGTATGCATTACCTTAGCAAATGTAAATTTTTTAACTTTTACATAGAGGATACAAAATCACTGAAACTCCCAAAAGTAATTATCCTATCAATTACCCTGATAGCCATCAGTCTTCTGTGTCCGGGAACTGGCCGCTCCCACCACATTCCTCAGTAGCTTGTAAGCACCCCCCAGGTGCAGGCAGAGACATTGCCTCAGGGGAGGAAACAGGTTAAGCATAAACCGAGCCATTCTATTAAGGCTCGGAGTTAGCTTTAACCATGGCTCCCCACACCTTGATGTCCTGAATGTCATCAAAATGTCTTCCTTGCAACATTTCCTTTATCTTCAGGTAAAGAAAGATGTCATTGGAGGCCAGGTCAGGCAAGTAGGGAGGGTGTTCCAATACAGTTATTTGTTTACTGGCTAAAAACTCCCTCACAGACAGTGCTGTGTGAACTGGTGCATTCTCTTGATGCAAGAGCCATGAGTTGGGAAAAAGTTTAGGTCCTTTTTGTTTAACTTTATTCATGCAGCCTTTTCAGCACTTCCAAATAGTAAACTTCATTAACTGTTTGTCCATTTGGTTCAAATTCATAATGAATAATCCCTCTGATATCAAAAAAGCATTAGCAACATCGTTTTAACTCTTGATTTAGACAGACAAAATTTTTTAGTTATGGAAAATTGGCTGACTTCCATTGTGCAATTTGATGCTTTATTTCATAGTCGTACTGGTACACCCATGTTTCCTCACCAGTGACAACACAGCCTAAAACATTGTTTTGCCTCTCCAAATGGTCTTGGCAAACTTTGACTCCCCTTTACCTTGGTTCAACGGTGACCTCCTTTGAGATCACTTTTGCACACACCTTTCTCATGCCAAGATTTTCAGTTAAGATTTTACGGTTTCTCTATTGTTGTTTAATTGGTCTGCTATGCTTCACATAGTCAGCTGATCATTTTGACGCACAATTTGATGAATTTTTGCAATGTTTTCATCAGTTTTGCTCTTTACTGGCCGCCCTGACCTCTCTTCATCAGTGATGCTTACCCTCAGAAAAACGTTTAATTTATTTGTACACTGCCATTTTCTTCATGGCATTATCTCCATAAACTTGGACTGATGTGTCCCTGATTTCACTTCCACTCTTACCAAGTTTAACAAGAAATGTAATGTTTAGTTTGTTGCTCTTCTTCAAACTCAAGCATTTTCATGATGTCACACAAAAACATGCAACAGCAATAATGAATGCTACTCAGCAAGGCACCACCAAACGGTGGCACAAACATAGTTGTAAGACACAGATATATAAGGTTTTGAAACATTACTGAGCTGTTTGTACAGTTTTGCTAATGTAACCACATGGTGTCAAGTTTGCATACTCAATTTTCAGACCTGATAGACCACTATCTTACACCATACACAAAGATTAACTCAAAATGGACTAAATACTTGAATGTAAGACCTGAAATCTCAAAATTCCTAGAAAAGAAAAAACATAGGTAATAAGCTCCTTGACATGAATCTTAATATTTGTGTGTGTGTGTGGAATTGACTCTCACAAAGGAAACAAAAGCAAATGTAAACAAATGGAACAACAAGAGACTAACGGAACTTCTTCACAGCAAAGGAAATCATCATTAAAATGAAAAGGCAACCTACTGAATGGGAAAAGATATTTGCAAATCATACATCCAATAAGGGTTTAATATCCAAAATATATAAAGAACTCTTTCAACTGAACAACAACAAAAATATAACTCAAAAATTGGCAGAGGATGTGAATAGATATTTTTTCCAAAGAAGAAGTAGAAATGACCATCAGGCACATGAAAATGTGTTCAACATTACTAACTTTTAGGGAAATGAAAACCAAAGCCACAATGAGATACCACCTTATTAAAAAGACAAGAAATAATAAGTGTTGAAGAGAATGAGGAAAAAAAGGGACACTTGTACGCTGTTGGTGGGAATATAAATTGATGCAGCTACTATGGGAAACAGCATGGGGATTCCTCGTAAACTTAAGGCTAGCACTTACCATCTGATCCAGCTATTCGAGTTTTGGATATTTATCTGAATAATGTGAAAACACTAATTAAAAAAGATACACACCCCTATGTTCATTGCAACATTATTTATAATAGGCAAGATATGTGAAAAAACATCTTAACCATTTTTAAGTGTATAGTTCAGTGGTATTAACTGCATTCATATTTTTGTGTAAGTATCATCCCCATCCATCTCAGGAATCCTTTCATTTTGCAAAATGGAAATTCTGTACCCATTAAACAATAATTACCTATTGCCCCTCCAGCCCTTGGCAACCATCATTCTAATATTTTGTCTTCATAAATTTGACTACTCTATGCTCTTCACATAAATGAAACCATACAGTATTGTTTTTGTGACTGCCTTATTTCACTTCACAAAATGCCTCAAAGTTTATCTATATTGTAGTATGAGTCACAATGTCCTTCCTTGTTAGCACTGGTTAAATATTCCATTATATGTATATTCCATATTTTGTTAATCTATTCTTCCAGTGAGGAATACTTGGATTGTTTTAACCTCTTGGTTCTTGTGACTAATGCTATTATTTAACCAAGGTTACAAATATCTCTTTGTGACCAAGCTTTAAATTATTTTCATTACATATCCAGATGTAGAATTTCTGGATCATATGGTAATTATATTTTAAATTTTTTGAGAAACTCTCATTCTATTTTCCACAGCAGGTGCATCATTTTACATTCTCACCAACAGTACACATGGTTCCATTTCCTCCACAGCCTCACCAACACTTGTTATGTTACATTTTCAAATAGTAACCATCCTAATGAGTATGAGAAGGTATCACATTACAGTTTTGAATTGCATTTCCTTAATTATTTGTAATCATTTCATATGCTTATTGACTATATAACTTTGAAGAAATGCCTATTTGAGTCCTTTGCTCATTTTTGAATCAAGTTGTTTGTTTATAGATATTAATCGCTATCAGCTATGTGATTTGCAAATATTTCTCACACTACATGGGTTGTCTTTTCACTTTGTTGATTGTGTTCTTTGATGTGCAGAATTCAAAATTTTTCGTTAGTCCAATTTATCTATTGTTTTCTTTTGCCTATATTTTTTGGTATATTATCCAAGAAATCATTACCAACTCCAAAGTCATGAAAATTTATCCATATATTTTAAGAGTTTTATAGTTTAAACTCTTATGTTTAGGTCTTTGATCTATTTTGAGTTAATTTTTGTATACAGTGTCATGTTTATTCCAAATTAATTATTTTGCATGTGAGTATATAGTTTTCCCAGCACCATTTGTTAAAAAGACTGTCCTTTCCCCACTGAATGTTCTTGGTACTCTTGCTAAAAATCATATACATATATATATATATATATATATATATATATATATATATATATGCTTATATATAATTATTAGATTATATATTATCATATAATTAATAGATTATACGATTATATTATATGATAATCATATAATTAATAGATTATACATATATATATATAATCTATTAATTATATATATATATAGATTATATATATATAATCCCATTGGTCTATACACCTGTATGACAATAGTATAATTTTTTGATTATTATAGCTTTGCAGTTTTGAAATTAGGAAGTATGAGTCCTCCCACTTTGTTCTTCTTTTTCAAGATTCTTTTGGATATTCAACATTATTTGAGATTTCATATCAATTTTAACATGGGTTTCACTATTTCTGCAAAAAACATCATTGCCATTTTGATAGGGATTTCATCGAATCTGTACATTGCCTTGGGAAGTATTGGAAGTATTAGGTCTTGCAACCCATGAACGTGGTGTGTATTTTCATTTATTTTTGTCTCCTTTAATTACTTTTTGCAATGTTTTGTGGTTTTCATTGTAAAATGTTTCACCTCTTTGGTTAATTCCTAAGTATTTTAATCTGATTCATGCTATTGTAAAGGGAACAGTTTTCATAATCTCATTTTCAGGTTCCTAATTTTTATAATAGAGTATACCTCAACTGCCTACAAATAGATAATATATTTATAGGAACTAACAGTATTTAGAACAGAGTAAATGTTAAATACATTTTCCATATTTTTATTTATTATAATTCATACTGTTACTGTAGACTCATTGTATTTAATACACCAAAAGCTAGCAACCGACAATGACCCAAATCAATCCATATAATCCTCCTACCTTTCATATATTCTCAATTTCTTTGTAAAATTAAATTCCATGGTTAATTACTGTAATCTTTGTTTTTATTCACACTTATCTTCAGTTCCATCTCTCCCTTTCATAAACTAAATTGACCAAAACAATTCCAATTATCTGTTTAGTGCACATTAGCATCTATTCAGCTGAATGTGACTGGAGAAAAACACACAATTCTACATACAGACTGATCTCCCTATAAATTCAAGACCATACACTACAAATGTAATGTTGATTCTTTCAATCCATGAACATGGAATGGTTTTCCATTTATTTGTGTAATCTTCAATTTCTTTTTAAAATCTCTTATAATTTTTATTGTATAAGTCTTTCACATCTGGAGTTAAGTTTATTCCTAGGTATTTTATTCTTTCAGCTGCAATTGCAAAAGGAATTTTTTTTTTGTTTCTTTTTCTGAGATTTCATTGTTAGTATTTAGGAATCGCAATGCACTTCTGTAAACTTATTTCATAGCCGGCAACTTAACTGTATTCATTTATTTTTTCTTTTTTTAAATTTTATTAAATTTATTGGGGTGACAATTGTTAGTAAAATTACATAGATTTCAGGTGTACAATTCTGTATTACATCATCTATAAATCCCATCGTGTGTTCATCACCCAGAGTCAGTTCTCCTTCCATCACCATATATTCGATCCCCCTTACCCTCATCTCCCACCCCCGACCCCACGCCCCCCTTACCCTCTGGCAACCACTAAACTATTGTCTGCGTCTATGAGTTTCTGTTTCTCATTTGTTTGTCTTGTTCTTTCGTTGTTTTTGGTTTATATACCACATATCAGTGAAATCACATGGTTCTCTGCTTTTTCTGTCTGACTTATTTCGCTCAGCATTACTCTCTCAAGATCCATCCATTTTGTCACAAATGTTCCTATATCATCTTTTCTTACTGCCGAATAGTATTCCATTGTGTATATATACCACAACTTCTTTATACATTCACCTATCGAAGGACATTTTGGTTGTTTCCATGTCTTGGCCACCGTAAACAAAGCTGCAATGAACATTGGAGCACACGTGTCTTTATCTCTAAATGTTTTCAGATTTTTTGGGTAGATACCCAGGAGAGGGATTGCTGGGTCACATGGCAATTCTATTCGTAATTCTTTGAGGAACCTCCACACTGCCTTCCATAATGGCTGCACCAGTCTGCATTCCCACCAACAGTGTATGAGGGTTCCTTTTTCTCCATAGCCTCTCCAACATTTGTTAGTATTTGTCTTGTTGATGACAGCCATTCTGACTGGGGTGAGGTGATATCTCATTGTTGTTTTGATTTGCATTTCTCTGATGATTAGTGATGTTGAGCATTTTTTCATATGTCTATTTGCCATTTGTATGTCCTCTTTGGAGAAATGTCGCTTCAAGTACTCTGCCCATTGTTCAATTGGGTTGTTTGTTTTTTTGTTGTTGAGTTGCATGAGTTCCTTGTATATTCTGGATACTAGCCCCTTATCAGAGGCACTGTTTGCAAAAATCTTCTCCCATTCAGTCGGTTGCCTCTTTAATTTGTTGATGGTTTCCTTTGCTGTGCAGAAGGTTTTAATTTTGATATAGTCCAATTCATTTATTTTAGCTTTTACTTCCCTTGCCTTTGGAGTCAAATTCATAAAATGCTCTTTGAACTCAAAGTCCATAAGTTTAGTACCTATGTATTCTTCTAGGCAGTATTGTTTCAGGCATTATGCTTAACTCTTTGATCCATTTTTTAATTAATTTTGGTACATGGTGACAGACAGCAGTCTAGTTTCATTCTTTTGCATGTGGCTATCCAATTCTCCCAGCACCATTTATTGAAGAGGCTGTCTTTGCTCCATTGTATGTTTTTAGCTTCTTTGTCAAAAACTATCTTTCCATATTTGTGTGCTTTTATTTCTATTCCATTGGTCTACATGTCGGTTTTACTGCCAATACCATGCTATTTTGATTATTCTTGCCCTGTAGTACAAACTAAAGTCAGGGAGTGTGATATCTCCAGCATTGTTCTTTTTTCTTTAGATTCACGGAGTCTTGTGGTTCCAAAGAAAGCTGATTGTTTTTGTTCTATTTCTTTAAAAATTGTGATTGAGATTTAGATGGGGATTGCATTAAATCTGTATATAGCTTTGGCTTATATAGCCATTTTAACTATGTTGATTCTTGAAATCCATGAGCACGGAATGTCTTTCCATTTTTTTGTGTCTTCTTCAATTACTTTTAAAAATGTCTGATAATTTTAAGCATATATGTCTTTCACATCCTTGGTTAAGTTTATTCCTAGGTATATTATTATGTTTGCTGCAACTGCAAAAGTTTTTTTTTTTATTATTTCTTTTTCTGAGGTTTCATTGCTAGTATATAGGAATGCAATGGACTTTTGTACGTTGATTTTGTTGCTGGCAGCTTTACTGTATTCGTAGATTGTTTCTAATACCTTTTGGTGGAATCTTAAGGTTTTATATACATAGCATCATGTCATCTGTATAAAGTGACAATTTCACTTCCTCATTCCCTTGTGGTTGCATTATATAACTTCCTATTGCATGATTTTCTGGCTAGGACTTTCAATAATATGGTGAAAAGCTTGGTGATAGGTGACAGCCCTGTCATGTTCCTGAACGTAGAGCAAAGAGCTTTAGTTGTTCACCGTTGTGAGATTAGCTGAGGGTTTGTCATACATGGCCTTTATTATGTTAATTTATGTTGTTTCTATACGTACTTTATTAAGTGTTTTAATCATAAATGAATGTTGTATCTTGTCAAATGCTTTTTCTGCATCAATTGATATAATCATATGATTTTTGTCCTTTATTTTGTTTATGTGATGTATCACATTGATGGATTTGCGTATGTTGAACCATCCTTGTGTCCCAGGGATGAATCCCACTTGGTCGTGATGAATAATCTTTATAATGCATTGTTGTATTCGATTTGCTAGAATTTTGTTTAGGATTTTTGCATCTGTATTCTCCAGAGATATTGGTCTGTAGTTTTCTTTTTTGTGTTATCCTTACCAGGTTTTGGTATCAGGGTAATGATTGCCCTCATAAAATGAAATAGGGAGTACTGTCTCTTCTTCAAATTTTTGGAAGAATTTGAGCAGGATTGGTATTCGATTCTCTTTGAAGGTTTGGTAGAATACACTAGTGAAGCCATTTGGTCCCAGACTTTTGCTTTTAGGAAGGTTTTTAATGATTAATTAAATTTTCTTACAGTTGATCCTTCTATTTAGATTTTCCAATTCTTTGTGATTCAACCTAGGAAGTCTATATGTTTCCAAGAACTTACCCATTTCTTCTAGAGTATTGTATTTGGTGATATATACTCCTTCATAGTATTCTTGGATAATCCTGTGTATTTCTGTGGAATCTGTTATAACTTCCCATTTTTCATTTCTGATTTTGTTTATTAGTGTCTTCTCTCTTTTAATCTTAGTGAGTCTAGCCAAGGGTTTGTCAATTTTGTTAATCTTTTCAAAGAACCAGCTCTTTGTCACATTATTTTTTTCTATTGTCTCTTTGTTCTCTATTTCATTTAGTTCTTCTCTGATTTTTGTTATTTCCATTTTTCTGCTGACCGTGGGTTTCATTTGTTCTTCTTGTTCTAGATCTTTAAGTGTCATGTTAGGTTCTTTATTTGGGATTTTTCTTGATTCTTGAGTTAGGCCTCTAATGGTATAAATTTCCCTTTTAAAAGTACTTTAGGTGCATCCCAAAAATTTTGGTAGGATGCATTTTCATTCTCATTTGTTTCTATGTATTTTTGATGTCTCCTCTAATTTCTTCTTAGACCTGGTTGTTCTTTAAAAGACTGTTGTTTAATCTCCAAATATTTGTGTATTTTTCGGCTTTCTTTTTGCAGTTGATATCCAATTTCAATCGCTTCTGACAAGAGAATATGCTTGGTATGATTTCAATCTTCTTAAATTTCTTGAGGCTAGTTTTATGTCCCAATATATGGTCTATCCTCGAGAACGTTCCATGTACACTAGAAAAAAATACATAGTCTGATATTTTAAGATGAAGTGCTCTATAAATATCAGTTATGTCCATTTAACCTGATGTGTCATTTAGGGCTGTTATTTCATTATTTATTTTCTGTTTGGAACACCTATCTATAGCTGTCAATGATGCATTTAGATCTCCTAGTATAATTGTGTTTTGGTCAATTTCTCCGTTTATTTCTGTCAGTAGTTACTTAGTACATTTCGGTGCTCCCTGATCAGGGGCATAAATATCGAAGACTGCCATGTCTTCTTGTTGTACAGTCCCCTTCACCATTATGAAATGTCCATCATTGTCTCTTGTTACCTTTTTCACCCTGAAGTCTGTTTCATCTGATATTATTATGGCTACACCTTATTATCTCTGGACACCATTTGTTTGGAATGCCAATTTTCACCCTTTCACTTTGAGTCTATGCTTCTCCTTGTAGCTGATATATGTATCTTGGAGACAGCATATGTTTGGGTTTAGTTTTATGATCCTATCTGCTACTCTATGCCTTTTTATTGGTAAGTTTAGTCCATTTCCATTTAGATTGATTATTGATATGTGATGATTTTGTATCATTCTATCTTTAGTTTTATGATAAGACTTTCTCCATTGTTTTCTTGTCTTTTTGTTGTTTTCTATTATTTCTGTGTGGTGATATTCTATGATGTTTCCCTCTGTTTCTTCTTTTATTTCAGTATATATTTCAGTTCTGGATTTTTTTTTTATCAGTTACCATTAAATTTATGGAAAAGAATGTTTGATATTTAGTGTATTCCATTTTCTTCAGCATTCTTCCTTTCTCCATTCCCATGTTCAGGTTCAGACCGTTATTCTCCCCTTTTTATGTATTGTTTACCACAAATTGTCCCTGTTGATGGTGGTCGAATAGCCTCCTTTAGTGTTTCTTGTAGTGCAGGTCGTGTATTAGAAAATTCCATCCGCTTCTGTATGTCTTGAAAGGTCTTTATTCCTCCTTCATATCTAAAGGATATCTTTTCTGTACATATTATTCTTGGCTCATAATTTATCTCTTTCAATAGTTTGAATATTTGGTTCCACTTCCTCCTGGCTTGTAGAGTTTCTGCTGAGAAATCTGATGATAATTTAATGGGATTTCCTTTGTATGTTACCATCTGTTTTTCCCTGGTTGCCTTGAAAATTCTTTCTTTGTCATAGATTTTTGACAGCTTCAATACAATGTGCCTTGGAGAAGGTCTGTTGGGATTGAGGTAATTAGGTGTTCTATTTGCTTCTTGCATTTGAGGATCCAGTTCTTTCCACAGGTTTGGGAAGTTCTCATTGAGTACTTGTTTGAATATATTCTCTGTTTCCTTCTCGCTTCTCCTTCTGGTATGCCCATGATTTTTATATTGCTCTTTCTGATGGAGTCAGAAAGTTCTTGTAGAATTCTTTCATTTCTTTTTTTTTTTTTAATTTTATTAAATTTATTTGGGTGACAATTGTTAGTAAAGCTACATAGATTTCAGGTGTACAATTCTGTATTACATCATCTATAAATCCCATTGTGTGTTCATCACACAGAGTCAGTTCTCCTTCCATCACCATATATTCGATCCCCCTTACCCTCATCTCCTACCCCCGACCCCACGCCCCCCTTACCCTCTGGCAACCACTAATCTATTGTCTGTGTCTATGAGTTTCTGTTTCTCATTTGTTTGTCTTCTTCTTTCGTTGTTTTTGGTTTATATACCACATATCAGTGAAATCACATGGTTCTTTGCTTTTTCTGTCTGACTTATTTCGCTCAGCATTACTCTCTCAAGATCCATCCATGTTGTCACAATGTTCCTATATCATCTTTTCTTACTACCGAATAGTATTCCATTGTGTATATACACCACAACTTCTTTATCCATTCATCTATCGAAGGACATTTTGGTTGTTTCCATGTCTTGGCCACCGTAAACAAAGCTTCAATGAATATTGGAGCACACGTGTCTTTATCTCTAAATGTTTTCAGATTTTTTGGGTAGATACCCAGAAGAGGGATTGCTGGGACATATGGCAATTCTATTCGTAATTCTTTGAGAAACCACCACACTGCCTTCCATAACGGATGTACCAGTCTGCATTCCCACCAACAGTGTATGAGGGTTCCTTTTTCTCCACAGCCTCTCCAGCATTTGTTATTATTTGTCTTGTTGATGATAGCCATTCTGACTGGGGTGAGGTGATATCTCATTGTGGTTTTGATTTGCATTTCTCTGATGATTAGTGATGGTGAGCATTTTTTCATATGTCTATTTGCCATTTGTATGTCCTCTTTGGAGAAATGTCTCTTCAAGTCCTCTGCCCATTTTTCAATTGGGTTGTTTGTTTTTTTTGTTGTTGAGTTGCAGGAGTTCCTTGTATATCGTGGACACCAGCCCCTTATCGGAGGCACTGTTTGCAAAAATCTTCTCCCATTCAGTTGGTGGCATCTTTATTTTGTCAATGGTTTCTTTTGCTGTGCAGAAGCTTTTAAGTTTCATATAGTCCCATTCGTTTATTTTAGCTTTTACTTCCATTGCCTTTGGAGTCAAGTTCATAAAATGCTCTTTAACCCAAGGTCCATAAGTTTAGTACCTATGTTTTCTTCTATGCAGTTTATTGTGTCAGGTCTTATGCTTAAGTCTTTGATCCATTTTGAATTAACTTTGGTACATGGTGACAAATAGCAGTCCAGTTTCATTCTTTTGCACGTGGCTATCCAATTCTCCCAGCAGCATTTATTGAAGAGGCTGTCTTTGCTCCATTGTATGTTTTTAGCTTCTTTGTCAAAAATTATCTGTCCATATTTATGTGGTTTTATTTCTGGGTTCTCAATTCTATTCCATGGGTCTATGTGTCTGTTTTTCTGCCAATACCATGCTGTTTTGATTATTGTTGCCCTGTAGTACAAGCCAAAGTCAGGAAGTGTGATACCTCCATTATAGTTCTTTTTCCTTAAGATTGCTTTGGCTATTCGGGGTCTTTTGTGGTTCCAAACAAATCTGATGATTTTTTGTTCTATTTCTTAAAAATATGCAATTGGGATTTTGATGGTGATTGCATTGAATCTGTATATTGCTTTGGGTAATATGGCCATTTTAACTATGTTGATTCTTCCAATCCATGAGCACGGAATGTCTTTCCATTTCTTTGTGTCTTCTTCAATTTCTTTCAAAAATATCTTATAGTTTTCAGCATATAGGTCTTTCACATCCTTGGTTAAATTTATTCCTAGGTATTTTATTCTTTTTGCTGCAATTGCAAAAGGAATTGTTTTTTGTATTTCTTTTTCTGAGATTTCATTGTTAGTATATAGGAAGGCAATGGAGTTTTGTGCGTTGATTTTGTAGCCGGCAACTTTACTGTATTCGTTGATTGTTTCTAATAGCTTTTTGGTGGAGTCTTTAGGGTTTTCTATATATAGCATCATATCATCTGCAAAGAGTGATAATTTAACTTCTTCATTCCCAATTTGGATGCCTTTTATTTCTTTCTCTTGCCTGTTTGCTCTGGCAAGGACTTCCAACACTATGTTGAAAAGCAGAGGTGTTAGGGGAAATCCCTGTCGTGTTCCTGAGCGTAGAGCAAAGGGCTTCAGGTTTTCTCCATTGATTATGAGATTAGCAGAGGGTTTGTCATATATGGCATTTATTATGTTAAGGTATTTTCCTTCTATACCCATTTTATTAAGTGTTTTAATCATAAATGGATGTTGTATCTTGTCAAATGCTTTTTCTGCATCAATTGATATAATCATATGATTTTGTCCTTTATTTTGTTTATGTGATGTATCACATTGATGGATTTGCGTATGTTGAACCATCCTTGTGCCCCAGGGATGTACCCCACTTGGTCGTGATGAATAATCTTTTTAATGCATTGTTGTATTCGATTTGCTAGAATTTTATTTAGGATTTTTGCATCGGTGTTCATCAGAGATATTGGTCTGTAGTTTTCTTTTTTTGTGTTGTCCTTACCAGGTTTTGGTATCAGGGTAATGTTGGCCTCATAAAATGAGTTAGGGAGTACTGTCTCTTCTTCAATTTTTTGGAAGAGTTTGTGCAGAATTGGTATTAGATCCTCTTTGAAGGTTTGGTAGAATTCATTAGTGAAGCCATCTGGTCCCGGACTTTTGCTTTTGGGAAGGTTTTGGATGACTGATTCTATTTCGTTACTGGTGATCGGTCTGTTTCGATTTTCCAGTTCTTCATGGTTAGCCTTGGAAGGCTATATGTTTCCAAGAGCTTGTCCATTTCTTCTAGGTTGTTGAATTTGGTGGCATATAGTCCTTCATAGTATTCTTGGATGATCCTTTGTATTTTTGTGGTGTCCGTGATAACTTCCCCTTTTATGTTTCTGATTTTGTTAATCAGTGTCTTCTCTCTTTTTATCTTAGTAAGTCTAGCCAAGGGTTTGTCAATTTTGTTAATCTTTTCAAAGAACCAGCTCTTTGTCATATTAATTTTTTCTATTGTCTTTTTGTTCTCTATTTCATTTAGCTCTGCTCTAATTTTTGTTATTTCCTTTCTTCTACTGACCTTGGGCTTTACTTGTTCTTCTTTTTCTAGTTCTTTAAGGTGTAACATGAGGTTATTTATTTGGGAGTTTTCTTGTTTCTTGAGATAGGCCTGTAATGAGATAAATTTCCCTCTTAAAACTGCTTTCGCTGCATCCCAAAAATTTTGGTAGGATGTATTTTCATTGTCATTTGTTTCAATGTATCTTTTGATCTCTCCTCTAACTTCTTCTTTGACCCAGTCCTTCTTTAAAAGTATGTTGTTTAATCTCCATGTATTTGTGTTTTTTCCCGCTTTCTTTTTACAGTTCATATCCAATTTCAAAGCCTTGTGATCAGAGAATATGCATGGTATGATTTCAATCTTTTTAAACTTGTTGAGACTGATTTTATGTCCCAATATATGGTCTATCCTTGAGAATGTTCCATGTACATAGAAAAGAATGTATAGTCTGATGTTTTAGGATGAAGTGCTCTATAAATGTCAATTGTGTCCATTTCATCTAATGTTTCATTTAGGGCTACTATTTCGTTATTCATTTTCTTTTTGGATGATCTATCCATAGCTGTCAATGATGTATTTAAGTCCCCTAATATAATTGTGTTTTGGACAATTTCTCCCATTAGTTCTGTTAGTAGTTGCTTGGTATATTTCGGTGTTCCCAGATTGGGGGCATAAATATTAATGACTCTTATGTCTTCTTGTTGTACAGTCCCCTTCACCATTATGAAATGTCCATCTTTGTCTCTTGTTATCTTTTTCACCTTGAAGTCTGTTTCATCTGATATCATTATGGCTACACCTGATTTTCTCTGGGTACCATTTGCTTGGAGTGTCAATTTCCACCCTTTCACTTTGAGTCTATGCTTGTCCTTGTAGCTGAGATGTGTCTCTTGGAGACAGCATATGGTTGGGTTTAGTTTTTTGATCCAATCTGCTACTCTGTGCCTTTTCATTGGTGAGTTCAGTCCTTTTACATTTAGGGTGATTATTGATATGTGAGGATTTCCTGTCATTCTATCTTTAGTTTTCTGGTAAGGCTGTGTCTCCATTGTTTCTTTGCCTTTTTGTTGTTGTCTATTATTTCTGTGTGGTGGTATTCTATGATGTTTTCCTCTGTTTCTTCTTTTATTTCAGTATATATTTCAATTCTGGATTTATTTTGAGTGGTTACCCTTAAGTTTATGTAAAAGAAAGTTTGATATTTAGAGTATTCCATTTTCTTCAGCACGCTTACTTTCTCCATTCCCATATTCCGGTTCAGGCCTTACTCTCCCCCTTTTTGAGTTGTGGTTGCCACAAATTGTCCCTATTGATTGTGGTCGAATAGGCTCCTTTAGTATTTCTTGTAGTGCAGGTCGTGTATTAGAAAATTCCCTCAGCTTCTGTATGTCTGGAAAGGTCTTTATTCCTCCTTCATATCTAAAGGATATCTTTGCTGGATATATTATTCTTGGCTCATGGTTTCTCTCTTTCAATAGTTTGAATATTTGGTTCCACTCCCTCCTGGCTTGTAGAGTTTCTGCTGAAAAATCTGATGATAATTTAATGGGCTTTCCTTTGTAAGTTACCATCTTCTTTTCCCTGGCTGCCTTGAGAATTCTTTCTTTGTTGTTGATTTTAGACAGCTTCAATACAATGTGCCTTGGAGAACGCCTGTTGGGGTTGAGGTAACTAGGTGTTCTATTTGCTTCTTGGATTCGAGGTTCCAGTTCTGTCCACAAATTTGGGAAGTTGTCATCGACAATTTGTTTGAATATATTCTCTGTTCCCCTCTCTCTTTCTTCTCCTTCTGGTATTCCCATTATTCTTATATTGCTCTTTCTGATGGAGTCAGAAAGTTCTTGTAGAGTTCTTTCATTTCTTTTAAGTCTCAAGTCTCTTTCTTCTTCTATCTGTGTCATTTCCAGGTTTCTATCTTCGATGTCACTGATTCTTTTCTCCATCTGGTCAACTCTACTACCTAAGCTGGTTATTTCATTCTTAATTTCTTCTATTGAGTTCTTAATCTCCAGAAATTCTATTTGGTTCTTTTTTAAGATTTCAATCTCTTTCGTAAAATGCTCATGCTGTTCTTTGATTGAGTTTCTGAGTTCATTTAACTGCCTATCTGTGTTTTCTTGTATCTCGTTGAGTTTTTTCAGAACTGCAATCTTGAATTCTCTGTCATTTAAGTCACATATTTCTGTATCTTTAAGTGCCTTCTCTGGAGATTTTTCACTTTCTTTCTGAGCTATCTTGTTGCCTTGGTTATTCATGGCGATTACTGGTTTACTATTTCTCTTCCTAGACATCTACAGGGGTGACTTCTGCAACAGAATGATAGAAAGCGGTCTTTCTGTTGTTTGCCAGTGCTTGTTGGTAGAATGTTTTATTATTTCTCCAACTGCCACTTATTTTTCTTCTCCTGCACAGTATTGCTATGTTTTCTCTGCACTATTCCAACTTCTCACACAATGGTGGGATTCCCTGGGAGATGGGCTTCTCCTGTGTTAATAGTTCATCTAGGTCACAGGGCCCAGTGTCCCGGTGGGTATGCGGAGAGCTTTTGATGTTCCAAAGCTCTTCCAGCTCCTGATTCAGAGTCCGTGCGTTTTAGCAGTTCTGTTTACTCCTGCAGGGATCCGCCCAGATAGTTGGGGTCAGGGGCTGGGTGAGTTGTGAGAGGTGGCCCAGAGCAATGGCGGCGACCAACACCACAGCCGGTCCTGCTTCCACAGCTCTCTCCCCTTTGTTGGAACTAGTTGGGCTGTGAATTTGTGTTTGTGGTCCACAGTTCTCAAAACAGCAAATTTTCTGTTGTTTTGATCTGACACTGGTACTGTTTCGCTTCTAGCACCTGGCAGGTGGGGGCAGGGTGAGCTCTGGGAGGGGAGGGATGGGCGGCTAGTCTCAGTGCCTAAGGCTCCGTTCTCTGCTCGGCAGTGCGGGCTTAAACCACCGTTTTCAGCCTTTTTCCCTCAGTGTTTTCTCCGAGGTCTCTGCCGTGAACGTTGTGTTCAGCCGTGTTATATGCTGTCCCCTCAGCCCTGTGGAGCCATGGCGGAGCCCTAGCAGTCCGAGCTCTTCCCTCTCCCACAGCTGTGGTAGTTTCGGGAGGCAGCGAGCTCAGAGCACTGAGCTAGGTCTGCGTCCTGCGCCCGCGCGGCTCAGTTTCTGCGCACTTCTCCCTTTCCTCCTCCCTCCACTAGCGCGAATCTCCCACCTGTAGGTGATTTCAGTCGGTAGTGGGCCTCTTCGTGTTGCCTGTCTGCTGTGCAGGGAGTCCTTTGTGGAGTTTTTGTTGTTCGATTCTTTGTAAATTCCAGGGGAGCTTTACAGAGGCTCACCTCACTCCGCCATTGTTTTTCAAAGTCACCTCGTTTCTTTCAAGTCTCAAGTCTCTTTCTTTTTCCATCTATGTCGTTTCCAGGTTTCTGTCTTAGATGTCACTGGTTCTTTCCTCCAGCAGGTCAAATCTACTACATAAACAGGCTATTTCATTCTTACTTTTTCTATTGATTTCTTAATATCCAGAAATTCTATTTGGTTCTTTTTTAAAATCTAAGTTACTTTACTAACAATTGTCATCCCAATAAATTTAAAATTAAAAAAAAAAATTGAATCCCTTTCGTAAAATGCTCATGTTGTTCTTTGATTGTGTTTCTGAGTTCATTTAACTGCCTATCTGTGTTTTCTTGCATCTCGTTGAGTTTTTTCAGAACTGCAATCTTGAATTCTCTGTCATTTAAGTCACATATTTTCATATTTTTAACTTCATTTTCTGGAGACTTTTTACTTTCTTTCTGACCTGTCTTCTTGCCTTGGTTATTCATGGCAATTACTGATTTATTATTTCTCTTCCTAGACATCTACAATAGTGCGTTCTGCAATAGGTTGATAGGAAGTGGTCTTTCTTTTGTTTTCCAGTATGTGTTTGTGGAATGTTTTATTTTCTCTCCGACTGCAGCCTTTTTTCTCTCTCATACTGTACTGTTATGTTTTTTTCTGCAGTAGTCCAGCGTCTCACACAATGAGGGGATTCCCTGGAAAACGGGCTTCTCCTCTCTCAACAGTTCCCCTGGGTCATAGGGCGCTGTGTCTGTGTGAGTATGTGGAGAGCTTTTGAAGTTCCAAAGCTCTTCCTGCACCAGATTCAGAGCCCTTGTGTTTCATCAGTTCTGTTTACTCCTGCAGGGATCTGCCCAGATAAGTGGGGACAGGGGTAGGGTCAGTTGTGAGAATTTGCCCAGAGCAATGGCAGTGACCACCACCACATCTGGTCCTGCTTCTACAGCTCCCTCCCCTTTGCTGGAAGTAGTTGTGCTGTGAATCTCTGTCTGCGGACCACAGTTTTCAGAACTGCAAATACTCTGTTCTTTTTATCTGACAGTGCTACTGTTCCGCTTCTAGCACCGGGCAGGTAGGGGCGGGGCAAGCTTTGGGAAGGTAGGGAGGGGGCGGCTAGTCCCAGTCCCTATTGCTTCCCTTCTCTGCTCGGCAATGAGGGCTTAAACCTCCGCTTTCAGCCTTCTTCCCTCAGTCTTTGCTCCAAGGTCTCTGCCGTGAGTGTTTGGTGCAGCCTTGTTATGTGCTGTCCCCTCAGCCCTATGGGCCATAAATGGAGACCTAGGAGTTGAGGTCTTCCCTCTCCTGCAGCTGTGGTAATTCTGGGATGCAGGGAGCTATGAGCACTGAGCTTGGTCTGTGTCCTTAGCCCGTTTGGCTCCGTCTCCACACTTCTCCCTTCCCTCCTCTCCTGCTTGCACAATTTACCCACCTTTAGATGAATTCAGTAGTGAGCCTCTTCGTCTTGCCTGTCTGCTATGCAGGGAGTCCTTTGTGGAGTTATAGTTGTTCGATTTGTTGTAAATTCCAAGGAAGATTTCCAGAGACTCACCTCACGCTGCCATTTGATGACCCATCTGTTCCCTTTTTGTACTGAATTCAGTCCATTTACATTTATCATGATTATTTTTTTGATTATTTCTTATCATTTTATATTTGGTTTAATGGTAGGACTGTGTGTCTCCATTGTTTCTTTGCCTTTTTGTTGCTGTTTATTTTTTTCGGTGCGGTGGTATTCTGTGATTTTTCCCACTGTTTCTTCTGTTTTTATATTATATATTTCAGTTCTGGATTTATTTTGAGTGGTTACCATTCTGTTTATGGAAAATAAAATTTCATATTTAGAGTGCTCCATTTTCTTCAGCATATTTCCTTTCTCCATTCCACTTTGCCAGTTCAGACCTTTATTCTCGCTCTCCTTTTATGTTTTTGTTGTCACTCATTATCCCTATTTATGCTGTGAGTTGATTTATGTGGTGCAGTAGCAAGTTGTCTTTTTCCTCCTTTTTTTAAGTGTTCTTTTTTTCTTCTTTACCCTGAATGTTACGTTTAAGTGTATAGTGTCCTATTTGGTGTAGGGGTTGCCATATTGTGTTTCTGTCTGTCTGTTCATAATACTACTCATGGTTTTGTATTGTTTTACTTTTTGTTTCACGTCAAATAGCCTCTTTTAGTATTTTTTGTACTGTAGGTCGTGTACTAGAAAATTCCCTCACCTTATGTACATCTGGAAATGTCTTTATTCCTCCTTCATATCTAAAGGATATCTTTGCTGAATATATTATTGTTGGATCATAATTTCTTCGTTTCATAATTTGAATATTTGCTTTCACTCCCTCTTGGCTTGTGGAGTTTATACTGAAAAATCTGATGAAAATCTAATGGGCTTTCCTTTGTAGGTTACTGTCTTCTTTTCCTTGGCTGCCTTTAGAATTCTTTCTGCGTCCTTAATTTTTTAAAATTTTAATATAATATTCCTTGGAGAAATCCTGTGGGATTGATGTAATTAGGTGTTATATTTGCTTCGTGGATTCAAGAATCCAGTTCTTACCACACGTTTGGGAAGTTTTGGTCGACTATTTGTTTGAATATACTCTGTTTCCTTGTACATTTCTTCTCCTTCTTGTATGCCCATTATTCTTATGTTACCGTTTCTGATGGACTCAGAAAGTTCTTGTAGATTTCTTTCATTACTTTTAACTCTCAAGTTTCTCTCTTCTTCCATCTGTGTCATTTCCTGATTTCTATCTTTGATTTCACTGAATCTTTCCTCCATCTTGTCAGCTGTGTTACCTAAGCTGGCTATGTCATTCTTCATTTCTTTTACTGAGTTCCTAATCTCTAGAAATGCTATTTGGTTCTTTTTTAAACATTCCGTCTCTTTGGTAAAACGTTTATTTTGTTCTTTGATTAAACTGCCTGTCTGTGTTTCCTTGCATCTCGTTGATTTTTTTCAGACCTGCAATCTTGAATTTTCCATAATTTAAGTTACATATTTCCATAGCTTTAAGTTAATTTCTGGTGACTTTTCATTTTCCTTCTAGCTGCCTTGTTACCTTGGTTATTTATGTCAATTAATGAATTTTTTTTTTCTCTCCCTAGGCATCTACAGGAGTAAATTCTTCAACAGGTTGATAGGAAGAGGTCTTTCTTTTGTTTTCCAGTAGGTGTTGATGGAATGTTTTATATTCTCTCTGACTGCAGCCTTTTATTCTCTTTCATGCTGTAGTGTTACATTTTCTGTGCATTGTTCTGACTTTTCACAAAATGGGGGCAGGGAATTCCTTGGAAGTTGAGCTTTTCTTCGGTTAACAGGTCACTGCCTCCATGGCGGGGTGTGCATGGAAAATTTCTGAAGTTCCAAAGTGCTTCCTACACCGGATTCATAGCCTGTATGTTTCATTAGATCTGTTTACCCCTTCAGGTATCTGCCCTAATAGGTGGGGGCAGGGGCGGAGTGGGTTGTGAGAGGTGGCTCTGAGCAATGGTGGCAACTTCCAGCACAGGCAATCTTACATCCAATCTCCCTCCCCATCTCCTGAACTAGTTGGGCTTCAAGACCATGGCTACAGGGCCAGAGTTCTCAGAACTGTAAATATTTTGTTCTTTTGATCTGACACTGCTACAGTTCTGCTTCTAGCACTGGGAAGGTGGGGGCGGGGCTAGCTCTGGGAGAGTGAAGATTTGTTGGCTAGGCTCCGTGCTTATGTCTTCTGTCCTCTGCTTGGCAGTGAGGGCTTAAACCACTGTTCTCACCATTCTTTCCTCAATCTTTGCTCAGAAGTCTCTGCCGTGAAAGTTGGGTTCAGCCATGTTATACCATGTATCCCCAAAATTAAGACATACCCCCCAAATAAGTCCCACTTAAGATCGTCAGCCAGATGGATGCATTTAGTATGTTATGAAGATGTTCCAGAAGAAGATGGCATGACTATATTTAAATAAATGTAGATTGCTGTACATTAAAAAAAAATAAGACATCCCCTGAAAATAAGCCCTAATATGTCTTTTGGAGTAAAAATTAATATAAGACCCAGTCTTATTTTCAGGGAAACATGGTATAAGACCTGGTCTTATTTGGGGGGAAACACGGTATGCTGATCCCTCAGGCAGGACTGTGGGCCATAAGAGGTGTGCTAGCAGTCAAAACTTTTACCGCTCCCATGAGTGTGGAAGCTCCAGAATGCAGGGAATTCAGAGCTCTGAGGTCTGGTCTGAGTTCTGCAGCATGCGTGGCCTGCATCTCCACACATCCTCCTTCAAAGGAGGGCTGTTTTAATAAATTATGTTTTAAAAACTGGATTGTGAAACGACACAGTATAAAACTAGATACATTCTTTATATTATGCACCAATATAAATTCCAAATGGATCAGAGATATGAAAATAAAGCAGGAGAATACAAATATTAGGGAAAAAATATAAGGATAAATGTCGTTATAACCAAGAGGTGTGGTAGTTTTTCCAAACAATGATCCCAAATCAAGAAACAATAAAGGAAAATATAGACACATTTATCTATAAACAGTTTTTATAATTCTATATTTTAGGACAGTTTGAGGTTCACAGAAAAAATAGAGAGTGATATGCAGAGTTTTCCCATATACCCTCTACACCTACACACTTGCATAGCCTCTTCCATTGTGAACATCCTTCTCCAAAAATGTTACATTTGTTACACTTGATGAACTTACATTGACACATAATGATTAGTCACATTACATAGTTCACCTTAGGGTTTATTCTTGGTGTTGTATTTACTATGAGTTTGGACAAATATATAATGACATGTATTTATGACTAGTGTATCAGACTATTTTCTTTGCCCTAAAAATCCTCTGTGTTTTGCCTATTGACCATCCTTCACCCCCACACATACCATCTCTGGAAACCATGATTGTTTTATTGTCTCCATGGTTTTGCCTTTTCCAGAATGTCATATATATAGAATCACATAGTATGTAGCCTTTTCTGATTGGCATTTTCAATTAGTAATATGAGTTTAAGGTTTTTCCATGTCTTTTTACACTTGATCATTTGTTTATTCTTATCATTGAATAATATTTCATTGTCTGTGTATACCACACTATATCTATTCACCTACTAAAGGGCATCTTTGTTGCTCTCACGTTTTGGCAATTATGAACAAAGCTGCTATATATATCCATGTGTAGGTTTCTGTGTAGATGTGTTTTCTACTCCTTTGGGTAAATATCGAGGAACACAATTGGTGCATTGTATAGTAATACCGTGTTTCCCCCCAAATAAGACTGGGTCTTATATTATTTCTTGCTCCAAAACATGCATTAGGGTTTATGTTCAAGGGATGTCATCCTAAAAAATCATGCTAGGGCTTATTTTCCAGTTAGGTCTTCTTTTCAGGGAAACACGGTAGTATTTTTAGTTTTGTAAGAAACCACCAAACTGTCTTCCAACGTGGTTATACCATTTTTTATTCCCACCAGAAACACATGAGAGTTTCTGTTGCTCCACATCCTCTCCAGCATTTGGTGTTGTCAGTGTTCCAAATTTTGGGCATTCTAATAGGTGTGGAGCAGTATTTCATTGTTGTTTTAATAGATGTTTCCCTGATGAAATGTCATGTAGAGTATTATTATGTGTTTACTTTTCACCTCTATACCTTCTTTGGTGAGATATTTGTTAAGGTTTTTGTTTGCTTGTTTTTCAATTGGTTTGTTTTCTTATTGTTCAGTTTTAAGAGTTCTTTGTATATTTTGGATAACAGTCTTTGTCAGATAAGTCTATTACAAATATTTGTTCCCTGTCTGTACCTTGACTTATAATTCTTTCCTTTTTAGTTTCCAGTTACAGTTGACATTCAATATTATATTAGTTTCAGGTGTACAGCACAATTGTTAGACAATTATATAACTTGGGAAGTGATACCCCTGATAAGTCTAGTAGTCAACTGGCATCATACCTAGTTATTACATTATTATTGACTACATTCCTTATGGAGAACTTTACATCCTTGTTTCTATTTTGTAACTGCAAATTTGTATTTTTTAATCCCTTCACCTTTTTTCACCAAGTTCCACAATCCCCCTCCCATCTGGCAACCATCAAAATTTTCTCTGTATCTATGAGTCTGTTTCTGTTTTGTTTGTTTGTTTGTTTGTTTGTTTGCTTGCTTGCTTGCTTTAGATTCCACATATAAGTGAGATCATCTGGTATTTGTCTTTCTCTGTTGGACTTATTTCACTTAGTGTAATACCCTCTAGGTCCATCCATGTTGTCACCAATGGTAAGATTTAATTTATTCTTATAGTTGATTAGTATTCCATTGTATATATGTACCACCTCTTCTTTATCCATTTGTCTTTTGAATTGAGCATTTAAAACATTTACATTTAAAGTAACTATTGATAGGTGTGTGGTTATTGCCAGTTTATTATTGCTTTCTAATTATTTTTGTAGTTTTCTGTTTCATTTTTATTCTCTTCCTCTCTTCTTTTGAATGGTGATGGTTTTCTGTAGTGTTGTGTTTGGATTTCTTTCTCTTTATTTCATGTAAATTTTTGTCGGTTTTTGGTTTGTGGTTAATGTGCTTACATCAAACTACGTTTAAACCAGTCTATTTTAAGTTGATGGTCACTAAAGTTTGAATGCATCCTAAATTCACTACCATTTTTATTCACCTCTTCCGTGTTTGTAATCATTATATTTTACTTCTTTTGTGTCTTTGTATGTATCCCTTAATTTATTGTTTTAATTACACATGATCTTCGTACTTCTACATTTCAACCTTTCTACTAGGTTTAATGTTGTTTGATCCACTCCTTGAGTATGTTTGTCTTTGTCAGTGTGAATTTCTTTCTTTGCAATATTTTCTTATTCATGTTTTTGATGTTTTTCTTCTTAATGAGTTCTCTTTAATAATTTTGCCATACTGGTTTGGTGTAAATACCAAGGAGAACAATTGTTGCATTGTATAGTAATGGTATGTTTAGTTTTGTAAGAAACCACAAAACTGTCTTTCTTTAGCCTTTTCGTTTTTGGGGAAGCTCTTTATATCTTCTTTGATTATAAATAATAGCCTTGTTGGGTACAGTAATCTTAGTTGTGGGTCCTTGCTTTTCATCACTGAATATTTTGTGCCAATCCCTTCTGGCTTGCAATGTTTCTGTTGAGAAATCAACGGACAGTCTTATGGGAGCTCCTTTGTAGGTAACTAACTGCTTTTCCCTTATGCTTTTAAGAGTCTCTTTTTGTATTTAATCTTTGGCATTCATTATGATGTGTCTTTGTGTGGCCCTCTTTGCGTTCGTCTTGTTTGACACTCTGCACTTCGTGGACTTGTATGTCTATTTCCTTCCCCAGTATAGGGAAGTTATCTGTCATTATTGTTTCAAGTAGGTTTTCAATCCCTTGCCTTCTCTTTTCTCCTTTTCCTACTCCTTTGATGCAAATATTGTTATGCTTGACATGGTCCCAGAAGTCCCTTAACTGTCTTCATTTGTTGTTATCCCTCTTTCTTTTTCTGTTCTGTTTGGGTGTTTTCTGCTACCTTGTTTTCCAAATTACTGATTTGATACTCTGCTTCATCTGGTCTGCTGGTGATTCCTTCTTCATTTCTGTTATTGTATCATTCACTTTTGACTGGTTCTTTTTTATAATTTCTATGTTTTATTTTACATTTATCTCTTTTTAAAAGTTTTTATTAAAAATATAGCTAAAATATAATATTATATTAGTTTCAGTTGTACACCATAGTTATTCAACATTTATAACCAAAGAAATGATCACCATAAGTCCAGTAATCATTTAACACTCTACCATGCAGTCACAATATTATTGACTATATTCCCTATGCTGTACATTTTCTTGACTGACTTGTATTGTACCTGAAACTTGAACTTCTTATTCCACTTCACCTCCTCCCTCTTTTAATTTTTCAATTAGAATTGAATTTAACATTATTTTATATTAACTCCATGTGTACAGCATAGTGGTTAGACATTTATACAAGAATGTATTCCCCTGACTAGTCTAGTAGCCACCTCACACTATATATAATTATTACTACATTATTGATTATATTTTCTATGCTTTACTTTACATCTCCATGAGTATGTTGTAACTACCAATTTGTACATCTTAATCCTTTCACCTTTTTCACCTTGTCTCCAAACACCCTTTCATCTATCACCCCTACAAATCTAGTACCCATCTGACACCATACATACTTATTGCAATAATATTGACTAGGTTCCTTGTGCTATACCCTGCATCTATACTACTACTTTGTAACAACCAATTTGTACTTCTTTTTTTTTTAATTAAATTTATTGGGGTGACAATTGTTAGTAAAATTACATAGATTTCAGGTGTACAATTCTGTATTACATCATCTATAAATCCCATTGTGTGGCAATTTGTACTTCTTAATCTCTTCCTTTTCTTCACTTATCCCCATAATACCCTTCACCTCTGGCAACCATCAAAATGTGTTTTCTTACATTTGTTTATTTATTCTGTTCTTTAGATTACACATATAAGCAAAATCAAATTACACCTGTCTTTCTCTGCTGAAAATTTCCATTCAGCACAACATCCTTCAGGTCCATCCATGGCACCACAGATGACAAAAACCCATTCCATTCCATAGTCAAACAATATTCCATTTTATATATGTACTACCTCCCCTATAGCCATTCATGTATCGATAGACAACCAGACTGCCGCCACATCTTGGTCATTGTAAACAATGCTGTAATGAACATAGGAAGTGTGTTCAAAACTACAGTGATGTTTCAATAAATAAAAAAATTACGGTAAAAGACACATTGCCATTAACCTCCCTCAGAATATCACCCTTTGGCTCAAACACAGTTATCCAGCCATTCTTGCCACTTTCTGAAGTAGTTCTAGAAGTCCTCTTTCATGAGTGTCTTTAGTTGCACTATCACAGCTGCCTCAATGTCTTGCATCTAATCAAAATATTTACCTTTGATGGTCATTTTGATTTTGGGGAAGAACCACAAGTCACACAGTGCCAGACCTGGTGAATAAGGTGAATGAGGACATACTGTAATATATTTATTTGACAGAAATGTCCATACCAGAAATGATGTGTGAAATGGAGCCTTTTCATTATGATCAAGAAATATGGTGAATAGTACTGCTGAGTGCCATCCAACAGAAAGGCAGGAATCTCCAAAACGGGAAGCAGTGTGTTGAACCTTAGTAACAGTGTGTGACAAGTTTCAACTTGTTCTTGCAGTCTGTCGGGTGTGAGCTACAGTTGAGAGAAGGTGTGTTTTAAAGTGTGCCATAAATTATCTTTCATCATGACAATGTTTCGTGCCACACTTTCTTTCTGGTATACAGCAATTTCTGTCAAATAAAAACATTATACTGTGTCCTTATCCATCTTATTCATTGGATCTGACACTGTGTGACTTCTGGCTCTTCTCCAAAGTAAAAGTGATTCTGGACATGGAGGCAGCCATAATAGGGCAACTAAAGACACTCACAAAAGAGGACTTCCAGAACTGCTTCAGAAAGTGGAAAGAATGATGGGATAAGTGTGTTCCAAGCAAGGGTGAGTATTTTGACGGGGATTGATGACAATGTGTTTTTTACTGTAATAATTTTTTCTTATTTAAACATTCACCATATTGTTTGATCACACGTCCTATATAGGCACACTTCTCCTTGAAGTAGCATTTTCAGTTTCTTTAGATAAATACACAGAAATGGGAATACTGCAGGCTTCTTTGTCTTCTGTTATAACATTTATTATAAAATTTATTTTGTCCGGTATAAGTATTGCTACCCAAGATTTATTGTTTGTTTCTTTCCATTTTCATGAAATATTTTTTTTCTATCCCTTTACTTTCAGTGTCCATTTGTCTTTCAATCTGAAGTGAGTCCCTCGTAGGCAGCATATTTAAGGGTCTTGATCTGTTTTCCATTCAACCACCCTATGTCTTTTGATCAGAGCATTTAATCCATTTACATTTAATGTAATTGTTGATAGATATGTAGTTATTGCCATTTTTTTATTCATATTTTGATTGTTTTCTTTATTCTTCTTTCTGAAGAAGTATTTTTAGCATTTCTTGTAATACTGGTTTGATGGTGATGAACTCCTTTAGCATTTTCTAGTCTGGGAAGATTTTTATCCTTCAATTTTAAATTATAGTTTTGCTAGGTAGAGTAGTCCTGGTTTTAGGTTCTCATTTTTCATCACTTTGAATATCTCATGTCAATCCCTTCTTGTTGCAACATTTCTGTTGAGAAATCAGCTGACGATCTTATGAAATCTCCCTCATAATTAACTAGTTGCCTTTCTCTTCCTGATTTTAGGATTCTCTCTTTGTCTTTAACCTTTGCCATTCTAATTATAATGTGTCTTGGTGTGGACCTTTTTGGTTTTATGTTATTTGGGGACCTCTGCATTTCCTGGGCTTGTGTTGTGTTTCCTTTGATAGGTTAGGAAAATATTCAGTCATTATTTCTTCAAACAGGTTCTCAATTTCTTGTTCTCTTTCTTCTGCTTTTGGTATCCTTATGAAAAGGAATATTGTTATGCTTAAAGTTGTTCCAGAGTTCTCATAAATGATTTCTATTTTTATTTTATGTTTGCTGTTCTGATTGGGTATTTTCTGCTACCTTGTCTTCCTAATCACTGATATGATCCTCTGCTTCATCTAGTCTGTTGGTCATTCTTTCTAGCACATTCTTCATTTCAGTTATTGTATTCTTCACATCTGACTAGTTCTGTGTTATTGTGTCTATGTCCTTTTTATGCTTGCTACCTCTTTGTTGAAGTTATCACTAAGTTCTTGGAGCATCCTTATAACCATTGTTTTGAATTCTGTAGATCACAGATTTATGGCCTCCATTTTGTTTAGTTCCTTTTTTGGAGTTTTCTCCTGTTATTTAATTTGAGAAGTACTTCTTTGTTTCCTTATTTTGGCTGCCTCTCTGTGTTTGTTTCTACGTATTATGTAGATCTGCTATGTCTCCCAGTATTAACCAGGTAGCCTTATGTTATAGATCCAATGTGGGGTCTAGTGTCACAGTCTCCACTGTCACCTCCATTAGGTGTTCCAGGAGTGACTCTTGTGTGGGTTGTCTGTGCCTTACTGTTTTCATTTATCCTCGATTACTATTGGCATGCTAGTGAATGAGATTGATTCACAGTCCGATTGGCTGTGGGATTTGTCCATATCTATAGTTAACAGGTTGCTATTTTGGGGCCTTATCCTGTGGAGCACGATTCCCCACAGTGGGCTATGGTGACTGCTCAGACCACCCTTTGTGCCTCTTGTTGGGCTAATTAGGTGGTGCTCTGCTGTGATCTGAAGCCGGCCTCCAGATCTGTTTGGTTTGAGCCCTCTCGTGAGAGGCTTTGGTGCAGACCCAAGTTAGCCTCTGCTTGTGCCTGGTTGGGAAATATGTGGTAGATACTACAAAGCGCCTCCTCTCTTGTTTGCCTCCTCTTCTGGTCGTCACATGTAGAAGAGGCTGTGATGCAACCCAAGATGGCTTGAACCAGTACCTGTCCTTGGGTAGCTGTGCATCCTGAGGCCTGCTGCTGTCTGACAGCTCCTGTAAGGCTCTGCTGCTGATGGAACCTTATAAAGTACATGAGTTGCATGAGGCAGAGTCTCAGGGAGTCACGAGGGTGAGATGAGTGTTTTTCACCAGGGTAATGTAGATTCTGGTTTGGTGCTAGTGCTGACCCAGGAGCTACTCAGTAATAGTCTCAGACAACACTGAGAGCAGAAACTGCCCCACCACCTGTGGCCTGTGGACTCCCAAGAGTTGTCCCAGAAAGAATGCAAAGCAGGCAGAGCTGGTTTCTAGCCCCAGAAATCCCTCTGGAGTTGCACAATTTGGGTGGGACACTCACCATGGTGAAATGAGCTGAGTTCAGCAGGCCAATGCAGATTCAGATTTTGTCTGGTGTGGAAGGGCTCAACACAGGAGAGATGGCGCTTGCCCATGTGCTGCATATGAGGACTTTATACAAGGAAAATTGCCACTGTCCCTCCAGTCCTTGCCCTGCATCCACACAACTCAGATTCTCCCCTAATGTCTCTGACTCCTCCCAAGCTATATCTCCTCTGCCAGAGCCCAGGGTGAATACCTCCATGGAGTGAATCTGTGCCATCCAGTTAAGAGGGCCCCTGAGTTTTCCACTGTCTTATTTCTCACCCAGACAATTTGAATCCCCACTGTTATTACCAGCCAGATGTTGTGGGGTCTCCTCTTCCTGGCAATGGTATTCTGGGCTGGGGAGCTCATTTTGGGGCAGGGGTCTATTGCACCTCTTGGGGCATACCTTTGCAGCTGAGATATCCCTTATGATTTTAAACAGACACATGCAGATGTCAAGCCTACCCATTCAGCAATCCCTCCCTTCTTACCAGTCTTGAAGTGGCTTCTTTCTTATATCCTTAGTTATAAAACTTCTGCTCAGCTAGACTTCAGATATTTTTCCACATTGATTGTTCTATAGTTTAGTTGTAATTCTAATGTGGTTTTGGGACGAGACAAGCACAGTGTTTATTTACTCCACCGTCTTGGATCCTTCTTTTATAATGATTCTTAAAATGGAAGTAGCTTGGGTAACCATTGTTGGCTATTAAGGCACCAGAGAATTTCTATGAAAAGTGATTAAAAAGGAGAAAGTATCAAGTGTTTATTCTACTTTTTCTGTGTACAAGATAACAGCATATTGAATAAGAAAAACTTATTTCATATGGAATAATTCCAGCTAACAAATACTGAAGGAATACTAGATCTGTTTTTTTTTGTTTTTTGTTTTCTTTAAATAGCCATTTTGCAATTCCCAAAGAAATAAAGGATCTAGGCAATGAATATTTTTCTCCATTAAGTCCATTATGTGAAAGTTTGATATTTAGAATAAAAGAATCAGGTCAACATAATATAAATAACCAATTTTAGAATCACTAAAAATGAAACAATAAGACAAAACCACATGTTTTGTTTCAATAGAAAGAACATAGCAAAATCTATTAAGTATGATTACTAAGGAAAGAGAATAGAACCAGAATCAATGAAGCCTCTAGATTCAAACTTACAGAAAATATATAAGCAAGAGGAACATATTGAAAGGTGCCACAAGAATTCAAATGGATAAGTTCAGAGTATGAAAAATTTAACAACACATGTGGCTTAGTTTCTTCAATGTGTATGTGGTATGAGGAATAAAGCTTGTATACATTATGGTAGACTTCAGAAATATATTAAACAAATGCAGTGTATGAATCTTGTTTGGATCATGATTTTATGAATCGAATGTGAAAAGATAGTTTTGAGACAGTTGGATAAACGTGACCATTGAATGGGAATTAGATAATATCACACGACTATCTTTAATTTTGTTACTGTGACAATAGTATGGTAATTACATTAAAAGAAAAAAAAATTCAGTTAGAAACAAATGCTAAAAATTTTATGAGTGAAATGATATAATGTCTGATATTTGAGTTATAATAGCCCAGCCAAAATTTTGCTGCTCTTTTTAAATGAAACAAGATTGGCAAAATGATTCTATATTTTGAAACTGAATGATGGTATATAAAGGTTCATAATACAATTTTCTTTGTTTTATATATTTGAAACTTGTCAAAATAAAAACGCTAAAAAAACCAAACTTCCACAGACCCCTCACTAACTATTACACCACCAAATTAATCTCAATGCCCATATATTCCTTGTTTTATGCATGAACTCTCCATGTGCTTATTTAAATCCACTCTCTCCACCTATATACTAAATATCCTTTCTTTTTGCGTACTCAAGAATAGTGTTTCAATAATTCTCCCCTTTTTCCTTCATCATTAATTGTTTCCTGTCTACTGAATTATTATCATCAGAATATGAGTATACTCTTATTTTCCCCATCTTTAACAACAAAGAAAAACTACTTTTAAACGTTACTAGCTACTGACTAATTTTTTGCTCCGCACTTGCACCAAAATTCTTTGAAAAGGTTTACCATACACAGTACTTCCAATTACTCTTATTTTGTCCTAAATTCACTGCCATTAAACTTTCATTACCTTAACTCCACCAGGCCATTCTCAGTCATCATTTTCTGACTCTTAATAAATTTTACACTAAGCTTCCAGGACATCACACTTATCCAATTTTCCTTATGAAATTCCTTCTAAGTCTTTTGTTGATTCATCCCCTCTCTATGACCTCTTAACATTAGAGTTACCCATGGCTCAGTCTTAGGTTCCCTTTCCTTCATTACTGACACTCACACTCCTCTTGTGGTGCTATCCAACCTCATGATTTTAAATTATTCTTCTATTTTGATGACTTCCAAATTTATATTTTCAGTTAAGACATCTCTTCTAAACTCCAGACTGCTGTATCCATCTACTTAGTAAACACTTGTTACTTGACAATCCAACATATAACTCAAAGGTAGCATGTCTAAAATTGAAGTCCACAAACCTGTTCTTCCTGGGGCCCTCCTAATGTCAGATCATAATAACTCCGAAGTTTTACTTACTCAGGTTTAGAATCTTGGTTGTATCCCAGAATCTTTACTCTTTTTCATACTCTTTACCCAATCCATCAACAAAACCTGTTTAATCAACCTGTGACAGATATCCAGAATCTGACCATTTCTCACCACCTCCTCTGCTACCACCCTACTCCATGTATTAACATATCCTGCACTAAATTCATTTTTCTGCCTTTGTTCTTGCCTCTCTGTAGTATATTCTCAATACTGTAGTCAAAGTATTACTTTAAAATATGTCAGGATCCTGTCATATCACTCACAATTCGAGTAAAATTCAAAATAATTCTATTGACTTGAAAGCTTTACATAATCTAACCCCTACACTCATGTTACTTCTTTGACCCCATTTTCTATTGTTCTTTCTTCAATAATCTGCTTCAACTTTACTGGAATTCTTACATTGTCTCAATAATAGGTGCATTAAAACATAGGACCTTTGTACTATTTTTTTTCTACTTAGAATGCTCTTCTCCAAATACAATTAACTTCTTTGCCTCCCTCAAGTCTGCCCAAATGTTACTGCCCAAATGAGGACTATCTAATCTTACCTCTTACTTAGAATTATAGCTTTATCCTCACCCCACATTTTCTCATTTCTTTTATTGTGGTTTATTGTTTTCATTATAGCTCTTATCTCCTTTCAGCAGAGAATGTCATTGATTTATTTATGATTTTTTATGGTATGCCCCCCTCTGCTCTACTAGAACATTAACTATAAATGCAAAATATTTTCTTTTTTTACTTTCTTCTTTTTGACTGACATATCCCAAGCACTTATAAGTGTGTCTAACATAATAAGAGTTCAACAAATGTAAGATAAATAAGTACATTATCTCCTTACCTGTGCTTGAATGCTACATATGTGTATGCATGTTGTGCCATCCTTTCTGTGATGAACAAGTTCCTGTGATTTTCTTGCCAGCATTCTCATTACTTCAAATTCATCTTCACCTTCACACAGACAAGCTCATAATGCAAAGATTTCTGAGGTAGTTGGTACATCAGTACATTTTTATAGACTAAAACTATGACATCCTTGGGATCATGAGTCTTCACAATGAATTTATTCATCTTGATATTAGCTGTGATGAAACAAGATTAAAATAATATTAAAATGTCTTAATTATAGACATTGCTAGTACATTGATCCCAATCAACTTTAATTAAAAATAAAAACAAACATTTCCCAAAACTTCCTTTACCGTTATCACACTTGTGTTATTCTAAAATAAAAATCTCACTGTTGTAACAGTACAAAATATTTCAATGATTAATTTTTCTGCTTAAATAATATCTACATGAGAATTATCATGATGAGCGGTCCAAAATGGTGGAATAAGTAAATATTATGCCTGCCACCTCCCGGGATCACATACAATTACAACTAAATTATAGAACAATAAACCTCGAGAATCATGTGAAGATTAGCTGCATAGTACCCTATAAGTAAGGATATAAAGAAAGGGACACATCGAGACTTGTAGGAGGGGTGAAGACATGAAACAAGCTGAGCCCAATTTCAAAGATAGAGGTTAAGCACTGAGAGGGACACCTGGAGAGTGGAATTCCCCCTTGAACAGTGAAGAGTCCCAGCCCTAGATGGAGCCTCACAGCCCAGGGGTCCTGTACTTGGAAGAGGAGTCCCCACAAGATCTGGCCATGAAAATCAGTGAGGATTCCATCTCTCCATCCCAATGAGATGGAAGGTGGCTGGAAATCCATACGTCATCTTAAAGGTCCTGTGCATGTACTCACTCACTTGCAGGCAGCCACCATGGGCTCCAGCAGAAGGCTGGTAACTAGAGAGGAGCCAGAAACATACAGGGAGTAATTGAGTTGTATGGCATCAGCGTGATGGCTAAAGAGACAGCCACAATTATTCCTGTGTGAAGCCTGCCTTTGTGTAACCTACAGAATGACACCATCTTTCTTGTATCGAACCCACACCCATTGAGCCAAATTTGAGATTGTATTGGTCTGGTAAAATCCACACATGCATGCACAACCTTGGTGACTCCCTTGGAACCCACCCAGCTAGTGTGGCATTGCCCAAGGCACCCTCAGCTCCTGGGCAGCCAGCCTTGCCCTGCAAGCTGTGAGAGACTTATACAGCAGCACACCGTCTATGACAGCCCGTGAAACATTCTGTAGTGGCAGTCTATCAGAGAAATCTATCAGAGATCTGCAGGCCTGAGGTGAGCACTGGCTGGCTGTGGTGTTCTCAGAGCATTTTGCAGACTTGGCATTAATTTAAAAATTGAATCTGCATTAATTTTCTGAAAACCACTGGATACACCCTATGAGTCTCTAATACCCTACCCCACCCAACATGGGTGACATCACTGAGGACACTGTCAACATTGGGTCAACCAGACTAGCCCATACACCTAAAAAAGTTCTTTCAGCCACTAATCCTTATGGGTGGTTAGCAGGTGTCTACGGGCCTAAGGGCCCTCTGGGCATTTTGCTAAGCTGCCTCTGACTTTAGTTCCCAGTGAGGCCACCCCCACATGCCTCCAGGTCCAACACAGGCAGCAACAAATTGCATATAGCTTTATATCTCCTACCTGGTAGCCCCAGATTTTTCATAGGCAAAGCTGAAATTGGCCTGTAAGGGAGCCCCTCCTAAGCGACACCAGAAAAAACACACCCAGTGACCACCTTCACACCAAATAAGAGAACTACCCAATTAGCCCCACAAATGGCACACTCAAAGGGTGGTCTCAAGAGGTACAAGAACCCATTCAGGTAAACTGCCCTCTGAGGGGTCAGCACCCACACAGTACCTCATACCCTGTGGTCATAGCCAAACTTCACAGCCAGTCAGGCTTCAAGTCAGTCCCAACCAGTGATGTGCAAAAAACAATTAAGGATCAACTACAATAGCACAACACACAAAACACACAAGGGACACTCCTGGAACACATGCACAGATGATCAGAGATACTGTGGTACAGAACCACACATGACAACTATTATATAAGGCCACCAAGCAAAGAATGACAGATATACATCTATCAATACATAAAAGCAAACACAGAGAGGCACCCAAAATGATGAAACAAACAAACAAACAAACAAACAACAACTATATATATATATATATATATATATATATATATATATATATATTCCAAATGAAAGAATAGAAAATTCCAGAAAAAAACCTAAATGAATGAAGGCAAGCAGCCTATTAGATAGAATTCAAAACAATGGCTATAAGGATGCTCAAGGAACACAGTTAGAACTTTAACAAAGAGATAGTCAGCATAAAAAAAGACACAAAGCATGAAAAAACAGTCAAAAAATAAAGAGTACAACAACTATAATAAAGAATACACTAGAAAATATCAAAAGCAGATGATGATCAGAGGATCGAGTCAGCAATTTGGAAGACCAGGTAGCAAGAAACAAAAAATCTGAGCAATAAAAAATAAAAAGAGAATTTAAAAAGCAAAGGTAATTTAAGGTACATCTGGGACAACATCAAACGTAACAACATTCACATCATAGTAGTACCAGAAGGAGAAAAGATGGAGCAAAGTATTGAGAAGCTAGTTGAAGAAAACTGAAAACCTCCATAACCTGGCAAAGGAAAGAGACACAGAAGCCCAGAAAGGACATAATGTTCCCAAAAAATATAAAACCAAAGGGCCACACCAAGACACATTATAATTAAAATGGCAAAGGTTAAAAATGAAGAAAAAATTTCTAAAAGCAGTGAGAGAAAGACAACTAGTTACTTACAAGGAAACTCCCATAAAACTATCAGCTGATTTCTCAACAGAAATTATGCAGGCCAGAAGACAGTGGCAGGAAATATTAAAAATGATGAAAAGCAAGGGTCTACAGCAAAGACTACTCTACCCAGCAAGGCTATCATTTAAAAACGGAGGAGAGATAAAGAAATTCCCAGGCAATTAAGCTGAAAGAATTCCTTACCCCAAGTCAGTATTACAAGAAATGTTAAAATTGTCACCCCAATAAATTTAATATAAAAAAAAAAGAACAAGGGGGAAAACAAACAAACAAAAATGATCAATAATATGAATAATAAAATGGCAATAACTTACTAACTACAAATAATCAGTTTAAATGTAAATGGATTAAGTGTTTCAATCAAAAGACATAAGGTAGCTGAATGAATAAGAAAACAGCATCCATGTGTATGATGTCTACAGGAGACCCACTTGAGATTAAAAGACACACATAGACTGAAAGTAAGGGGATACTGGGTTTCCCTAAAAATAAGACCAAACTGGCAAATAAGCCCTAGCATGATTTTTCAGGATATCCCCTGAACATAAGCCCTAATGCATCTTTTGGAGCAAAAATAAATATAAGGCCCGGTCTTATTTTTGGGAAAACATAGTAGTAAAGATATTTCACACAAATGGAAATTAAAAAAAAACTGGGGTAGTAACACTTATATCAGACTTTTAAAATAGACTTTTAAATGAAGAAGATAATGAGACTAAGAAGGATATAATGTTAAAGGGATTAATCCATCAAGAGGACATAACACTACTGAACAGCTATCCACCAAACATAGAAGTACCTAAATATATAAAACAAATATTGACCAACATGAGGGCAGTGAATGATAGTAACCAAATCATAGTAGAAGACTTTGACACCCCACTGACACCAATGGACAGATCTTCCAGACAGAAAATCAACAAAGAAACAGTGGCCTTAAATAACAGTATAGACCAAATAGCTTTAACTGAAATTTTTAGAGCATTTCACCCAAAAGCAGCAGAATATAGATTATTTTCAAGTGCACATGGAACATTTTCCAAGATAGAACACATGTTAGTTCACAGAAAAAGTCTAAGTAAATTTAAGGAGATTAAAATTATATCAAGTGTCTTCTCTGGTGTAAAGTGATACCTCATTGTGGTTTTTATTTGCACTTCTCTGATGATGAGTGATGTTGAACATCCTTTCATATGTCTATTGGCCATCTATATACACTTAAAACCTATGTAATTTTACCAATCATTGTCACCCCAATAAGTTTTAATTAAAAAGGGTGTATTTTCTGACCACAAAATTATGAAATTAGAAATCAATTACAAGAAAAAATAACTGAAAACACACAAACACGTGGAAGCTACGTAACATGCTAATAAATAATGAGTGGGTCAACAATGAAATCAATAAATAAATCAAAAGATAACTTGAGACAAATCAAAATGATAACACAAATCTATGGCGCAAAGCAAAAGTAGTCCTTAGAGAGAAATCCATAACAATGAAGGCTTACCTCAAGAAATAATAAAAATCTGAAACAGCCTAACTTTACACCTAAAGGGACTGGAATAAGAACAGCAAAGAATGCCCAAAGGAAATAATAAAGATCAAAGGAAATAAATAAAATAGAGGCAAAAAAAAAGATCAATGAAACCAAGATTTGCTTCTTTGAAAAGATAAACAAAATTGACAAACCTTTAAATACACTCATCAAGAAAAAAGTAAGAGAGAGAGGATCCAAATAAATAAACACAGAAATGAAGGCAGGTGACAACAGAAACCACAGAAATGAAGAAGAAGAAGAAGAAGAAGAAGAAGAAGAAGAAGAAGAAGAAGAAGAAGAAGAAGAAGAAGAAGAAGAAGAAGAGGAGGAGAAAGAGGAGGAGGAGGAAGAGGAGGAGGAGGAGGAGGAGGAGGAAGAGGAGGAGGAGGAGGAGGAGGAGGAGAGGAACTATATACCGACATATTTGACAATCTGGGAGAAATAAATAAATTCATAGGAGCATACAATCTTCCAATGCTGAACCAAGTAGAAATAGAAAATTCTGAACCAACTAATAACTACTAACAAAATCAAACTGGTAATCAACAAGCTTCCAACAAACAAAAGTTCTGGGTCAAATGGCTTTACAGTTGAATTTAAGAAAAATTCAAGGACTTAACATTTATTCTAAAACTATTCCAAAAACCTTCTCCCATTCAGTTGGTTGCCACTTTATTATGACAATGGTTTCTTTTGCTGCACCAAAAGTTTTAGTTTGATATAGTCCCACTCATTTATTCTAGCTTTTATTTCCCTTGCCTTTGAGGTCAAATTCATAAAATCCTCCTTATCCATAAAGATATATGTGTTCCTATGTTCATTGCAGCTTTATTTACAGTGGCCAAGACATGGAAACATGGAAACAACCAAAGAGTCCTTTGAAAGATGATTGGATAAAGAAGATATATATATATATATATATATAATGTGTATGTGTATGTGTATGTGTATGTGTATATGTATATGTATATGTATATGTGTATGTTTATGTATATATATATATATATATATATATATATATATATATATGTGTGTGTGTGTGTATACACAATAGAATACTATTCTGCCACAAGACAAAAATGAAATAGTGCCATTTACAACAACATGGATGGATCTTGAGGTTATTAAGCTGAGGGAAATAAGTCAGACAGAAAAAGTCGAGAACCATATGATTTCGTTGATATGTAGCATATAAAACTGAAAACAACAAAGGAACAAGTCAAACAAATGAATAAACAAAAAATTCATACACATAGACAATAGTTTAGTGGTTACCAGAGGGAAAGGGTGGAGGAGGGTGGTAGATGAGGGTAAAGGGAAGCAAATATATGGTGGTGGAAATAGAACTGACTCTGGGTGGTGAACACACAATGTGATATATAGACGATATATTACAGAACAGTACACTTGAAATCTGTGTAACTTTAGTAACAATTGTTACCCCAATAAACTATAATTTAAAAAATCAAATTATGAATAATAAAATGACAATAGCTACATATCTATCAACAATTACTTTCAGTGTACATGGATTAAATTCTCCAATCAAAAGACAAAAGACATCTGAATAGATAAGAAAACAAAACACTTACTTATGCTACCTTCAAAAGATTCACTTCAGATTGAAAACACACACACACAGACAGAAAGTAAAGAGATGGAAAAAATATTTCATGAAAATAGAAAAAAAAAAAGCTGGAGTATTCATACTTATACCAGACAAAATAGACTTTAAAACAAAGGCTATAACAAGACACAAAGAAGGACCCAGTAATCCCATTACTGGGTGTTTATCTGAATAAGCCATTTTGGTTTTCAAAGTGCTACTTTGAGGGGATGTGTGCATCCATGTGTTCATTGCAGTATTGTTTACAATGGCCAAGATGTGGAGCCATCTTTGGTGTCCGTTGATAGAAGAATGGAAAGAGGAAATGGTACATACATACAATGAAATATTGCTCTTCCATGGAAAGTAACTGGTTCTTGCCATGTATAGTGGCATAGATATACCTGGAGTGTGCTGTGCTGAGTGGAGTATGTCAGATAGAGAAAGACAGATGCAATGTGATTTCATTTATATGTGGACCCTAAATAACAAAATAAACAAACAACAAAAAGAAAAAACAGAAACAAACTCAAACTCAAGGATACAGAAAACATTTTGATGGTTGCCAGATAGGAGGGGCGTTGGGAGTGTGAGTGAAAAACAAAAGGGAGAAGAGATTAAGAACCACAAATTGGTTGCTACTAAGTAGTCATGGGGATGTAGGGTGTAGCATAAGGCATAGAGTCAACAATATTGTAATAATAACTTTTTATGGTGTCAGATGGGTACTGGTTTGTTGGGGTGATAGATGGGAAGGGGGTGGGGGCAGGTGAAAAAGGTGAAGGGATTAAGTACAAATTGGTAGTTACAAAATAGTCATGGGGGTGTAAAGCAAAGCATAAGGAATGTGGTAAATGATAGCAAATGTAGCAATATCTATTAATAGTTCCAGATGGGGTACTACACTAGACTGTGTTGAAACATTTAGTTTGATGTAATCCCATTTGTTTATTTTTTGATTTGTTTTGTTTCTCTTGCCCAAGAAGATATATTAGTGAAAATATTACTAAGGTAATGTCTGAGAGTTTTCCTCTTGTATTTATGTAAATGTCTAGCCACTTGTTAAATTATGCAAATGTCTAGCCACAATGTTGTACCCCTGAAATTTACATAACATAATATTGAATGTCAACTGTAACTGAAAACCTAAAAAGGAAAGGGAGACAGGTGAAGGGCAATAAGTGGTTCAAATTTCCAAATATAAAACATAAGTCATTTGTATGTAACTTACAGCATGGGGAATATAGTCAATAATATTTTGAGAGTGGTGTACACTGTCAAATGGTTGCTGGACTTATCATGGTGATCACATTTTTAGGTAGATAAATGTTGATCATCTATGGTGTACCTCTGAAACTCCTATAATATTGTATGTTACCTATATTTTTAGTAAAAATCCTAAAAAAGAACAAAATGAAATAAAAGACATCAAAATTAGAAAAGAAGAAGTAAAATTGTCATTGTTTGAAGATGACATGATCGTATATATAAAGTTCTGCAAAATTTCCACCAGAAAAACTATTAGAACTGATAAATAATTTTAGTAAAGTAACAGAATACAAAATTTATATTCAGAAATCAGTTCCATTTTCATACACCAATAAAGAACTATCAGAAAAAAAATAAAGAAAACAATTGCATTTACAATTTCATCAACAAAATATAAATAAATAAAATATGCAGGAATTTTAACCAAAACAGTAAAAGACCTGCATTCAGTAAATTATAAGACATTGAAAGGATAAATTAAAGAATATACATATAAATTGAAACACACACCATGTTCGTGTGTAGGAAGAATTAAAATAGTTCAAATGTCCAAATCACCTAAATCAATCTATATATTCAATGCCATCCAAATCAAAATGACAATGCCATTTTTCACAGAACTAGAACAAATAACACTGAAATTTATATGGAACCATAAAGACAGAGAGGCACCATGGCAGTCCTGGGAAAGAACAAACCTGGAGGTGTCACTCTACCTGACATGAAATTATACTACAAGGGCATAGTGATCCAAAAAGCATGGTATTGGTATAAAAACAGATACATAAATCAAGGGAAAAGTATAGAAAGCCCAGGAAAATATCCATACCTATATGGTCATTTAATCTATGACAAAATAAGCAAGAATTTTCATTGGGGTAAAGAAAGTCTAGTAAATAAATAGTGCTGGGAAAACTGGAGAGACACATGCAGAAAAATGAAACTGGTCCACCTTCTTATGCCACACAAAAGAATAAACTGAAAATGGATTAAAGGCTTAAATATGAGACACAAAACCATAAAACACCTAGGAAAAATACAAGAGGAAAACTCTCAGACATTACCTTAGTAATATTTTCACTAATGTATCTCCTTGGGCAAGAGAAACAAAACGAAACAAAACAAAAAAGATAAACAAATGGGATTACATCAAACTAAATGTTTCTGCACAGCAAACAAAATCATCAACAAAATGGAAAGACATCCCACTGATTTGGAGAAGATATTTGCCAATGATACATCTGATAAGGGTTTAACATCCAAAATTTATAATGAACTCATACAACTCAACACCAACACCAAACCCCCCCAAAAAATCCAATTAACAAATGGACAGAGGACATGATATATGGTGATGGAAGGAGAACTGACTCTGGGTGATGAACACACAATGGGATTTATAGATGATGTAATACAGAATTGTACACCTGAAATCTATGTAATTTTACTAACAATTGTCACCCCAATAAATTTAATTAAAAAAAAAAAAGAAATTTCTCCACAGAGGACATAGAGATGGCCAACAGACATATGAAAGGATGCTCGACATCATTAACCATCAAATAAATGCAAATTAAAACCACAGTGAGATACCACCTCACACCTCTCAGAACAGCTATCAACAATAAATCAACAAACAAGTGCTGTAAAGGATGTGGAGAAATGGGAACGCTTATGCACTGTTGATGTTATTGCAAATTGGTGCAGCCACTGTGGAAAACAGTTTGGAGGTTCTTCAAAAAGTTAAAATCAGAACTACCTTAGGACCCCGCAATTCTCCTCCTGGGAATTTATTCAAAGAAATACAAAATACTAATTCAAAAAGATAAATGCAGCCTTATAATCACTGCAGCCTTAGATATGGAAACAACTGAAATGCCAATCAGTAGACAGTTGGATAAAGAAGAGGTTTTATATGAGCTCAGACAATTAAGTTCGCAAATACATCTTAGAAAAACTGCTAAATAGGTCATTGCTGAATATCACTATGATCACCTTCGAAGTACTCCCCTTGGGAAGTTATGCACTGATGCCAGCGCCTAGTTCACTCTTCAAAGCAGTTTTGGAACTCTTTTTCTGCAATGGCCATCAGAGCTGTGGTCATATTACATTTGATGTCCTGAATGTCATGAAAATGTCTTCCTTTCAATATTTCCTTTAATTTTAGGTAAAGAAAGAAGTCATTGTGGGCCAAAAAGGTGAGTAGGGAGGGTGTTCCAATACAGTTATTTGTTTCTTGGCTAAAAACCCCCTCACAGACAGTGCTTAGTGAGCTGATGCATTATTGTGATATAAGAGGCATGAATTGTTGGTGAAAAGTTCAGGTAATTTTCTTTTTCTTTTTTTTTTTTTTTAATTAAATTTATTGGGGTGACAATTGTTAGTAAAATTACATAGATTTCAGGTGTACAATTCTGTATTACATCATCTATAAATCCCATTGTGTGTTCATCACCCAGAGTCAGTTCTCCTTCCATCACCATATATTCGATCCCCCTTACCCTCATCTCCCACCCCCTACCCCCCGCCCCCCTTACCCTCTGGCAACCACTAAACTATTGTCTGTGTCTATGAGTTTCTGTTTCTCATTTGTTTGTCTTGTTCTTTTGTTGTTTTTGGTTTATATACCACATATCAGTGAAATCGCATGGTTCTCTGCTTTTTCTGTCTGACTTGTTTTGCTCAGCATTACTCTCTCAAGATCCATCCATGTTGTCACAAATGTTCCTATATCATCTTTTCTTACAGCCGAATAGTATTCCATTGTGTATATATACCACAACTTCTTTATCCATTCATCTATCGAAGGGCATTTTGGTTGTTTCCATGTCTTGGCCACCGTAAACAAAGCTGCAATGAACATTGGAGCACACGTGTCTTTATCTCTAAATGTTTTCAGATTTTTTGGGTAGATACCCAGAAGAGGGATTGCTGGGTCATATGGCAATTCTATTCGTAATTCTTTGAGAAACCTCCACACTGCCTTCCATAACGGCTGTACCAGTCTGCATTCCCACCAACAGTGTATGAGGGTTCCTTTTTCTCCACAGCCTCTCCAACATTTGTTGCTATTTGTCTTGTTGATGATAGCCATTCTGACTGGGGTGAGGTGATATCTCATTGTGGTTTTGATTTGCATTTCTCTGATGATTAGTGATGTTGAGCATTTTTTCATATGTCTATTTGCCATTTGTATGTCCTCTTTGGAGAAATGTCTCTTCAAGTCCTCTGCCCATTTTTCAATTGGGTTGTTTGTTTTTTTGTTGTTGAGTTGCATGAGTTCCTTGTATATTCTGGATACTAGCCCCTTATCGGAGGCACTGTTTGCAAAAATCTTCTCCCATTCAGTTGGTGGCCTCTTTATTTTGTCAATGGTTTCTTTTGCTGTGCAGAAGCTTTTAAGTTTCATATAGTCCCATTTATTTATTTTAGATTTTACTTCCATTGCCTTTGGAGTCAAGTTCATAAAATGCTCTTTGAACCCAAGGTCCATAAGTTTAGTACCTATGTTTTCTTCTATGCAGTTTATTGTGTCAGGTTTTATGCTTAAGTCTTTGATCCATTTTGAATTAACTTTGGTACATGGTGACAAATAGCAGTCCAGTTTCATTCTTTTGCACGTGGCTATCCAATTCTCCCAGCACCATTTATTGAAGAGGCTGTCTTTGCTCCATTGTATGTTTTTAGCTTCTTTGTCAAAAATTATCTGTCCATATTTATGTGGTTTTATTTCTGGGTTCTCAATTCTATTCCATTGGTCTATGTGTCTGTTTTTCTGCCAATACCATGCTGTTTTGATTATTGTAGCCCTGTAGTACAAGCCAAAGTCAGGAAGTGTGATACCTCCATTATTGTTCTTTTTCCTTAAGATTGCTTTGGCTATTCGGGGTCTTTTGTGGTTCCAAACAAATCTGATGATTTTTTGTTCTATTTCTTTAAAATATGCCATTGGGATTTTGATGGTGATTGCATTGAATCTGTATATTGCTTTGGGTAATATGGCCATTTTAACGATGTTGATTCTTCCAATCCATGAGCACGGAATGTCTTTCCATTTCTTTGTGTCTTCTTCAATTTCTTTCAAAAATGTCTTATAGTTTTCAGCATATAGGTCTTTCACATCCTTGGTTAAAGGTAATTTTCATCTAACGTTTTCACGCAGTCTTTTCATCACATCCAAATAGTTAACATGGTTAACTACTTGTCCAATTGGTACAAATTCATAATGAATAATCCCTCTGATATCAAAAAAGGTTAGCAACATCATTGCAACAAGATCAGGAACTTAATTGCCAAAACTCGTGTGTGTGTGTGTGTGTGTGTGTGTGTGTGTGTGTGTATATAGGAGTATTACACTGCCACAAAAAATGAAAGCTTACTATTTGCAACAACATGAATGGACCTAGAGGGTATTAAACTTAGTGAAATAGTAGGACTGAGAAAGACAAATATCATATTATCTCATTTGCATGTGTAAGCTAAATTACAAAATAAGGAAACAAAATGGAAACAGACTCATAGATACAGAGAACACATATTGATGGCTACCAAATTAGAGTGGGGTAAGGGGCATGATAAAAAAAAAGAATTAAGAAGTACAAATTGATAGTTAAAGGAGAGTCTTGGGGATGTGAAATACAGTATGGAGTGTACAGTCAATAGCGTTATAGAAAGTATATATAGTGTCAGATTGGCAGTAGACGTATGGGAGATTGCTTTGTAAAGTCCATGAATCTCGAATCACTAGTTTGTACACCTGAAACTAATATAAAATAATATTGAATGTCACTATAATTAAATTGTTGTATTGTGTCATAGAAATGGTGGCATGAGGTGAGCCTCTTGAAACCTCCTTCAAATTTACAACAAATTGAACAGCTCTAATTCCACAAAAGACTCCATGTGCAGCAGACAGGCAAGACTACGAGATGCACAATGGAAATCATCTAAAGGTGGCCAAATTGGGCGAGCGAGGGGAAGAGGGAAAGGAGAAGTGCAGAGATGCACCCATGGCTGCAGAACAGAGATCGAGCTCGGAGCTCTGAGATCCCTGCATTCCACAGTGACAGCAGTCCTGGGCGAGAGAAGAGTGCAGACTGCTGGCCTTCTGGCTCCCCTTATGGCCCAGAGTCCTGCCTGTGGGATCAACACATAAAAGGGCTGAACCCAATGCTCATGGCAGAGACCTTGGAGCCAAGTCTGAGGGGAGAAGTATGAAAATGGTGGTTTAAGCCCTCACTGCCATGCAGAGGATGGAAGGCATAGACATGGAGTTTAGCCAAACCCTCTCTATCCTCCCAGAGTTCGTTCTACCACCACCTGCCCAATGTTACAAGCAGAACAATACCAGGGTCAGATCAAAAGAACAGAATATTTGCAGTTCTGAGAACTGAAGCATGCAGTCACAGACAAGCAGTGCAACTAGTTCCGGTGAAGGGGAGGGAGCCTTGGGTGCAAGACTGGCTGCGCTAAATGTCACCTCCATTGTCAGAGCCACATCTCATAATCAATCTGAACCAAACCCCACCTATCTGGGAAACTGCTGGGGTAAACAGAACCACTGAAACACACAAGCTCTGAAAATGGTGCAAGAAGAGCTTCGGAATTTCAGAAGCTCTGCACAACCCTCCACAGAAGTGGCATCCTGAGACCCAGGTGACTTGCTCACAGAGGAGAAGCCCACCTTTAGGGAAACACCTAAGTGTGAGAAGCTGGAATACTACAGAGAAAATATAACATTACAGCATGAGAGAGAATAAAAGACTGTAGTCAGAGAGAAAATAAAACATTCTACCAACACCTACTTGAAAGCAAAAGAAAGACCTCTTTCTGTCACCTTGCTGCAAAACCCACTTCTATAGATGCCTAGGAAGAGAAATAAAAAAGCATTAATTGCCATGAATAACCAAGGAAACAAGGCACCTCAGAAAGAAAATGAAAAGTCTCCAGAAAAATGAACTTAAAGACAAAGAAATATGTGAGTTAAGTGACAGAGAATTCAAGACTGCAGTTCTGAACAAAACTCAACAGAATGCAAGAAAACACACACAGGCAGTTTAATGAACTCAGAAATACAATCAAAGAAAAAAATGAACATTTTACAAAAGAGATTGAATTTTTCAAAAAGAACCAAACAGCATTTCTGGAGATTAAGAACTCAATAAAAGAAATGAAGAATGAAATAGACAGCTTAGGTAATAGAGCTGAACTGATGGAAGGAAATCAGTGACATCGAAAATAGAAATCTGTAAATGACACACATAGAAGAAGAGAGAAACTTGAGCGTTAAAAGAAATGAAAAAAACTCTACAAGAACTTTCTGTCTCCATCAGAAAGAGCGATATCAGAATAATGGGCATACCATCAGGAAAAGAAAGGGAGAATGAAACAGAGAATATATTCAAACAAATAGTCAGTGAGAACTTCACAAACTTATGGAAAGAACTGGATCCTCAAATTTAAGAAGCAAATAAAACACCTAATTACCTAAATCTCACAGGCCTTCTCCGGGGCAAATTATACTGAAGTGGTCAAATATTAACAACAAAGAAAGAATCCTCAAGGAAGCCAAGGAAAAGAAGACGGTAACCTACAAAGGAAACCCCATTCGATTATCATCAGATTTTTTAGCAGAAACTCTACAAGCCACAAGGGAGTGGAATCAGATATTCAAATTGTTGCAAGAGAAAAATTATGAGCCAAGAATAGTATATCCAGCAAAGATATCCTTTAGATATGAAGGAGTAATGAATACTTTTCCAGACATACAGAAGCTGAGAAAATTTAATAAAACATGACCTGCACTACAAGAAATACTGAAGGAGACTATTTGACATAAAAAAAGAAAAACAAAAGAATCCAAAACCATGAGTAGTATTATGAACAGACAGACAGAATCAGGAAACTGCAAACCATACACCAAATAGGAAACTACGTATACATCAAAATATAACATACAGAGTAAAGAAGAAAAAATAAAAATCTTTAAAAAAGGAAGAAAATGCAACTTACTACTACACTACAGAAATCAACTCACAGCATAAATAGGGATAATTTCTGACAATAAAAATATAAAAGGGAGAGTCAAGATCTGAATCGGCCCAAGGGAATGGAGAAGGGAAGCATGCTGCAGAATACTCTAAATATGAAATGTTCTTTTACATAAACTTAATGGTAAACTCTCAAAAAAAGAATCCGGAACTAAGATATATAACATAAGAAAAGAATAAAGAAAGGGAAAAATCATAGAACACCAACATACTGAAATAATAGACATCAAGAAAAGGGAAAGAAACAAGGGAGACACCATGCTACCAGAAAACCAGAGATAGAATGATAGCAAATCCACGTATATCAATAATCACCATAAATTTAAATGGACTGAACTCACCAATTAAAAGTCACAGAGTAGTACATTGGATCAAAAAAGCTAAATAGAACCATATGCTGCCTCCAAGAGACACATCGCAGCTACAAGGATAAATATAGACTCAAAGTGAAAGGGAGGAATTTGACACACCTATCAAATTGTATTCAGAGAAATTCAGGTGTAGCTATACTAATATCAGGTAAAACAGACTTTAGGATAAAAAAGGTAACAAGGAACAAAGATGGATATTTCATAATAATAAAGGAGATTATACAGCAAGCAGACATAAGAGTCATCAATGTCTATGCCACAAATCAGGGAGCATTAAAAGATACACAATAACTACTAGCAGAACTAAACGGAGAAATTGAATAAAAGGTAATTGCAATAGGGGACATATATACATCATTGACAGCTATGGCTACATCATCCAAACTGACAATAAATAAAGAAATGTCAGCCCTAAATGACACATTAGGTAAAATGGACATAATTGGCATTTATAGAGCACTTCAACCTAGAACATCAGACTCTACATTTTATTGTAGTGTACACGGAATGTTCTCAAGAATAGATCATACATTGGGACATAAAACTAGCCTCAGAAAATCTAAGAAGATTGAAATCATTCCAAACATATTCTGTCATCACAAGGCTTTGAAATTAGATGTCAACGGCAAAAAGAAAGCAGGAAAAACCACAAATCTGTGAAGATTGAAAAACATACTTTTAAAGAACAACTGGGTCAAGAAGAAATAAGAGGAGAGATCAAAAGCTAAATAGAAACAAATGACTATGAAAATGCATCCTACCAAAATTTTGGGGATGCAGCAAAAGCAGTTTTAAGCGGGAAATTTATATCATTACAGGCCTATCTCAAGAAAGAAGAAAAATCCCAGAGGAATAACTTCACATTATACACTAAAGAACTAGAAAAAGAAAAACAAATAAAACCCAAAGCCAGCAGAAGAAAAGAAATAATAAAAATCAGAGCAAAATTCAATGAAACAGAGAACAAAAAGATAATAGAAAAAATTAATGCAACAAAGTGCAAGTTCTTTGAAAAGATTAATAAAATTGACAAACCCTTGGTTAGACTCACTAAGATGAAAAGAGAAAAGACACAAATAAACAAAATCAGAAATGAAAGAGGATAAGTTAACATGGATGCCACAGAAATACAAAGCATCATCCAAGAATACTATGAAGCATTATATGACATCAAATTGAATAATGTAGAATAAATGGACATGTTCTTAGAGACATATAGCTTTCCTATGATGAATCAAAAAGAATTGGACAATCTAAATAGACAGATTAACAGTAAGGATATTGAATCAGTCATCCAAAACCTTCCCAAAAGCAGAAGTCCAGGAACAGATGGCTTCACTAGTGAATTCTATCAAACATTCAAAGAGTATGTAATACCTGTCCTTCTCAAATTCTACCAAAATTTTGAAAAGACAATGCTCCTTAACTCATTTTAGGAGGCCAACATTGTCTTGATGCCAAAATCTGGTAAGGATAACACAAAAAGGGAAAATTATAGACCAATATCTCTAACGAATATAGATGCAAACATCCTAAAAAAAATTCTAGCAAATCCAATGCAACAATGCATTAAAAAGATTATAACCACGACCAAGTGTGATTCATCCCAGGGGCACAAGGATGGTTCAACATATGCAAATCGATTAATGTGATGCACCACATAAACAGAATAAATGACAAAAATAATATAATTATATTAATAGATGCAGAAAAGCCATTTGACAAGATACAACAACCATCATGATTAAAAGACTTAATACAGTGGACATAGAAGGAAAATACTTTAAAATAATAAAGACCATATATGACAAACCCTGAGCTAATATCATAATTAACAGTGAAAACCTGAACCCCTTTGCTCTATGTTCAGAAACATGACAGGCTGTCCCCTATCACCTCTGCTTTTCAACATAGACAGGTAAATCAAGAAAAAGAAAGAAATAAAAGTCATCCAAATTGAGACTGAAGAAGTTAAATTGTCACTTTTTTCAGATGACATGATGCTATATATAGAAAACATTAATATCTCCACCAAAAAGCTATTAGAAACCATGAACAAATACAGTAAAGTTGCTGGCTATAAAATCAATGTACAAAAGTCCATTGCTGTACACTAACAATAATATCTTAGAAAAAGAAATAATAATAAAAATAATCAATTCCTTTTGCAATTGCAACAAAAAGAATCAAATACCTAGAAATAAACTTAACGAATTATGTGAAAGACATATGTACTGAAAAGTATGAGATATTATTAAAAGAAATTGAAGAAGACACAAAAAAATGAAAAGATATTTCATGTTTATTGGTTGGAAGAATTAAGATAGTTAAAATGGCCATATTACCCAAAGTAATATAAAAATTTATTGATATCCCCATCAAAATCCCAAAGGCATTTTTGAAAGAAATAGAACAAAAAATCATCAGTTTTTTATGGAACCAAAAAACCCCAATAGCCAAAGCAATCCAAAGGTAAAAGAACAATGCTGGAGGTATCACACTCCCTGACATCAGTTTGTACTACAGGACAATGATAATCAAAATAGTATGGTACTGGCAGAAAAACAGATACACAGATCAATGGAATTGAATTGATAACCCAGAAATAAACCCTCATAAATGTGGACAGATGATTTTCAACAAAGAATCTAATAACATACAATGGAGAAAAAACAGCCTTTTCAACAAATGGTGCTGGGAGAATTGGAAAGCCACATGCAAAAGAATGAAACTAGACAGTTATCTGTCACCATGTACCAAAATTAACTCAAAATGGATAAAAAGCCTAAACATAAGACATGAAACAATAAACTGCATAGGAGAAAACATAGGTACTAAACTTATGGATCTTAGGTTCAAAGAGGATTTTATGAATTTGACTTCAAAGGCAAGGGAAGTAAAAGCTAAAATAAATGAATGAGACTATAAGAATCTTGAAAGCTTTTTCTGTCTGACTTGTTTTGCTCAGCATTACTCTCTCAAGATCCATCCATGTTGTCACAAATGGTCCTATTTCATCTTTTCTTACCGCCGAATAGTATTCCATTGTGTACATATACCACAACTTCTTTATCCATTCATCTATCAAAGGACATTTTGATTGTTTCCATGTCTTGACCACTGTAAATAAAGCTGCAATGAACATTGGAGAAAACGTGTCTTTATGTATAAATGTTTTCAGATTTTTTGGGTAGATACCAGGAGAGGGATTGCTGGGTCATATGGCAATTCTATTCGTAATTCTTTGAGGAACCTCCACACTGCCTTCCATAACGGCTGTACCAGGCTTCATTCCCAACAACATGTATGAGGGTTCCTTTTTCTCTACAGCCTCTACAATACTTGTTACTATTTGTCTTGTTGATGATAGCCATTCTGACTTGGGTGAGGTGATATCTCATTGTGGTTTTTATTTGCATTTCTCTGATGATTAGTGATGTTGAGCATTTTTTCATATGTCTATTTGCCATTTGTATGTCCTCTTTGGAGAAATGTCTCTTCAGGTCCTCTGTCCATTTTTCTTTTTTTTTTTTTTTATTAAATTTAGTGGGGTGAAAATTGTTAGTAAAATTACATAGATTTCAGGTGTACAATTCTGTATTACATCATCTATAAGTCCCATTGTGTGTTCATCACCCAGTCAGTTCTCCTTCCATCACCATATATTCGATCCCCCTTACCCTCATCTCCCACCCCCACCCCCCACCCCCCTTACCCTCTATTGGTGTTGTAACGGTGACACTCTATCTTCTATTTTGAGATTTAAACCTCTGGTGCAATTTGATTTGACTTTGTCGTTTTGCTAGGGACTTTTTGAAAGTTTTTCTTTTCTTTGGTTTCCGCTTGCCAAGCCTTAATTATTCTGTTTATTATACATTTACTATGCATACCAGTTTCAATGGTTCTGTGTACTTTGGGCCCTGTGCATGCCCAGCCCAGTGACTTGGCAGAGGTTTTTTCATCTGTATGGGATCCACTCCTGTCCCTGAGGAGGACCAGTCTCTTGGAAATGCCTTTTCCCTGGGGTTGCCTGGCCAACTTCTTTCATTTGTTCTGCCTCCTTTCTTGCCTCTCAGTCTCTAGGAAGTGTCTTTCTTCAGGAATTGCCTGGCCAAGTTCTCCTTTTCTTTGTTCTGCCTCTCTTTGCATACCTATAAAACCTTTTGGCGGTATTAAGAGCAGGAAGGCAGTCTTTGTGACAAGGAGTCCACTGTCTTCCCTGAATGCTGGCATTTTGGAATAAACCTGCTTTGCTTTTCTTTTTTCTTCTTTTTTTTGTGTGTGTTGATCAACTATTCTTTTATTTATAACCTGACCAATTTATAATTCACCAAGAGGAAATACGGAGCATCAAGATTTACATTTGATTGTAACATTCTTGATACCATTTTAGATTCTTCACATGTTGACTGATATTGACTTATCTACAAATAACAATAATAATAGCATGCATTTTTAAACTCTTCATCATTTAGCAAGAATGTTTACACATTAATTATTCACACCTAACACAATGTGTAGCACACAGTAGGCAATCGATACACCTGTTTAATCAAGTATGATGAAATGATGAATTTAGGTCATATATTTTTCCTTTTTCATTTTTGTGAAATTTGGAGGTTTTTGTTTTGTTTGGATTTGTTTTGAAGACTTAATAATAAGCTAAGCAGAAGCAAACTTGGAAGAAGACGTTGAGGTGATTGCTAAATTTTGTATTCTTAAAGCCAGCCTGAACTATTGCCCAGAAGTGGGGCTTTTCAAATTGTTTTTTCTTGAATATGGAGCACTGCTAATCCAATTAGTGAGGCCTGAGCCCAACAGCTGCTGGCAAGACCTCTGGGGGTTTATATTCCTCCATCAGGAACTTAAAAGTTCTCTCAGAAAAACTTTATGTAAGAAGCCCACAGTGAAAGTTACCTAAGTTCATTGCTGAATTGTATAATTTGGGATATACTCAGAAAACTAAAGCAATAAAAATAAAGAACTTTTTCCCACTAAGTACTTGACAAAGAGATATATGATATAAATACACAGGTTTTATGATGAAAGATCTTTCCAAACCTGTGAAAACCAAGAACCAATATCCTACCTCTATGCCACACAGAGGGGAAAATGAGGCAGATATATTTGCTTCATAAAAAGTAAACCTGCTTTTCTTTCCACCAATCTTGCTTCTAGAGTTCTGGCTTTTATTCTGCAGACCTTTTGCACGGTAACTTGGTGACTACTTTGTGAGGTATGTAAATATTTAAATACTATGTTGTTTCGTATACCTGAAACTAATATAATAGTGTATGTCAACAATAATTGAAGTCACATTTATTTTTATTGGCTACTATAAAATTAAAACACAGATTACAAAAAGCAGAAGTTATTGCAAATTTTTCCATAAATTGTGATGTGTCAGATTACACATTTTTTAAAATCCAGTCATAATTGTGATGCACTAAATCTAGTAATTTTAATGGTTTCAATATTTTCCTGCATTATTAATTTAAATACACTGCAGCATGTAGTCTACTATATGTAATAGTTGCATACCTGCACATGTATCAGTATTTTTTAATTCTTTTTTTTTTCCAATTACTTTTGACATACAATATTATACTACTTTCCGGTGTACAGCATAGTTATTAGCCATTTATACAACTTAAAAATTGATTACCCAGATATATTTAGTGCCCATATTATCATGGCGATCACTTCTTTAGCATAAGGTACATAATCAATAATATGGTAACAAATATGTATAGTGTCAGGTGGGTACAGTTGAATAACTATGATGTACATGTGAAACTAATATAATATTTTACGAAGTCAGACAACAAAGTTCGAGAACTTGTGGCAATGATGTTGCTAAACTTTTTTGATATTAGAGGGAGTATTCATTATGAATTTGTACCAACTGGACAAACAGTTAACCAAGTTTACTATTTGGAATTGCTGAAAAGACTGCATGAAAAAGTTAGACAACCTGAACTTTTTGCCAACAATTCATGCCCCTTGCATCACGACAAGGCACCAACTCATGCAGCACTGTCTGCGAGGGAGTTTTCAGCCAGTAAACTAATAACCATGTTGGAACACCCTCCCTACTCACCTGACCTGACCCCCAATGACATCTTTCTTTACCCAAAAATAAAGGAAATACTGAAAGGAAGACATGTTGATGACATTCATAACATCAAGTGTAATACAACCACAGCTTTAATGGCCATTCCAGAAAGAGTTCCAAAATTGCTTTGAAGGGTGGACTAAGCTCTGGCATCGATACATAGCTTCCCAAGGGGAGCACTTTGGAGGTGACCATAGTGATATTCAGCAATCAGATATGTAGCACTTTTTCTAGGATGAGTTTCTAGGATGAGTTCGTGAACTTGATTGTCTGACCTCCTATGTTAGCTATATTTTAATAAAAATCTCAGAAAATGAAAATAAAATGAGGCATAAAAAAATAAAACTAAAAGTATAGCTACACACAGAGTTGTATAGGCTTAGAACATCCACACAAAAACATACAAGGAAGTTTTAACAGTGGAGATCCCCAGTGGAAAGCTATGAACTGAGGATGAGTATTGAGAAACTTATTTTTCACTGTATATCTTCTTATATCATTTGAAGGTTCTATCCATCTTTTGCCTTTTGATTGGAGCATTTAATTCATTTATATATAAAGTAATTGTTAATAGATATGTAGTTGTTGCCATTTTATTATTCATATTTTTATCATTTTCCTTTTTATAAAAAATGAATTCCCTTTAACGTATACTGTAATACAGATTTGGTGTTGATGAACTCCTTTAGCTTGTTTTTGTCCGGGAAACTTTTATCCCGTTTTTGACTCAACTTGATAGTTTTGGTGGGTAGAGTAATCCTGGTTTAGGTCCTTGCTTTTTATCACTGAATATTTCCTGCCAATCCCTTCTGGCTTGCTACATTTTTGTTGAGAATTCAATTGGAAATATTATGTGAGTTCTCTTGTAGGTAATTAACTGACTTTCTTTTTTTTTTAATTAAATTTATTGGGGTGACAATTGTTAGTAAAATTACATAGATTTCAGGTGTACAATTCTGTATTACATCAACTGACTTTCTTTTGCTTTTTAAGATGCACTCTTTCTCTTTAACCTGTAGCATTTTAATTATGATGTGTCTTGGTGTGGGCCTCTTTGGGTTCATCTTGTTTGGGACTCTCTGTGCTTGTTTGTCTATTTTATTCACCAGGTTAGGGAAGTTTCTGTCATTATTTCTTCAATAGGTTTTCAATTCCTTGCTCTCTCTCTTCTCCTTCTGGTACCCCTCTGACGCAAATGTTGGTATGCTTGGTCTTGTCCCAGAGGACCCTTAAACTACCCTCACTTTTTGGATTCTTTTTTTATTTTGTGTTCTGATTGGGTCTTGTCTGCTTCCTTATCTTCCATGTTGCTGAATCGATCCTCTGTCTCATCTAATCTACTGTTGATTCCCTGTAATGTATCCTTCATTTCAGTTATTTTTTTCTTCATTTCTGAGTGGCATTTTGTTATGTTTTCTATCTACATTTTTATGTTTCCTGTCTCTCTGTTGAAGTTTTTCCTGAGATCATTGAGCTTCTATATAACCAGTGTTTTGAACTCTAGTAGATTGCTTGTCTCTATTTTGTTTAGTTATTTTTTCTGGAGCTTTCTTCTAATCTTCATTTAGGACATGTTTCTTCGCCTTTCTGTTTGGTCTGACATCTTGTGTTTGTTTCTAGGTATTAGGTAGGATACTATGTCTTCAGTCCTGTGGCACAGACTTTCTGGTCACCTGATATGGATGCTCCAGTTGTGTCCCTTGTGTGGGTTTTCTGTGTTCTCCTCTGTGAGTTTTGATTGCCCTTGGCACAAAAAAGGGAAGGATTGAAACTGCTTCTTTGGGTTTTATGAAAGTCTGTACCATGAGCCTAGATAGGCCACTTGTATGGAAAAGACACTGAAAGTGGCATGGCTGTGCCTGCGTGTTTGGTAGGGCAGGGTCTCAGGGAATCACTAGAGTAAGGTGAATGGTGTTCGCCATTTTGAAGAAGACACAGATATGGAGCTTACATGCTGGGTGTCAGGAGGTTCAGGAAAGGAGTAATGGTGTCTGCCAGCACTTCTGTCTAGGAGAAAGCAGTCCTTCTAGCCCTTGCACTAAAGCCAGACAATTCAGTTCCTCTGCATATGTCACTGGCACATTTTGAGCTGCTGCCTCAGTACTGGAGCTCAGAGAGAGTGAATCTGTCATTGAGTAAGACCTTGCACAGGCCCTTTAAGAGGACTGCCTGGAACTCCAGTCCCCCTCCATCTCACTCCGCCACAATCTGTGGTGTTTTTCACAACGAAAAGTTGTGGGGACTTTTATTCCCAGACTGGGATATCTGGTGTGGGGCTGGGATCCCTCACTCCTCAGGGTGACCATGGCTGCCTGCATAGCCCTCCTGATTTTTAACTGCCACACGTCAGTGTGGGACCAGTCCATTCAGCATCTCTGTCTCTGTTATCAGTCTCGATGAAGCTTTTTCTGTATATCCTTAGCAATAGGATTTCTGTTTAGCTAGAGTTCAGGTGATTCTCCCATGGTGGTTATTCTTTAGTTTAGTTGTAATTTTGATGTGGTTGTGGGAAGAGGCATCACAGTGTTTACCTACTCCACCATCTTGACCAGAAACTACATCACTATTTTTAAAGCATTTTAGAATATTTAATAATTGTCTTACAATAGGGATATTAAAGTCATCAGCAACAGTATATTTATAATTTAACTCTTTAAGTTGATGGCAAAATCTGGTTGATAACCAAAAAAATTCATACCAAGTTTGAATTAATTTCCCAGGTGAAGCAAAAAAGGAAGATACAACAATGAAAAGAGCATTTTCAAAAATACTAGGGACGTACATAATAAGAAATGAGAAGGACCTATATAAAGAAAAATCTACAGTGTGTGCATAAATAATTAAACATATAGAGAAATCAAATATCTGTTTGACTAGGAGGAGATAATAGTTTAATGATACCAACTGTTTCTAAATTAATAATAAAATTTGCCTAACCCCTTTGGATGTCCACATTTACAGGTAAAACATTAAAAAGTTGATAGGAATTCTTGTTTACTCAGGTGATATTTAGACTGATAAGACTTGTTATAGAATAACCAGGTAGAGTCCCAGCCTTTATATTTTTATGAGATCCATAGATATTATTGTCTGTTATATGTTATATGAGGAAATACTTAGGTGAAAGGACATTCATCAGAGTAATATAAAAGTGAAAGATTATAACTATCAGAAATGCCCAGTCATAAGGGATTGGTTAGATACATTAGGTTATACTGATATTAATATTACATAGATTTTAAAATATAACATTGTAGAATAAAATTTTGACATAGTAATATAGACATGCTAATACTTACAGGAGGAACTTACACTTCTACAGAGCTTTATATATTCCAGAAATTCTTTATTGCTTCACAGATTTTAACCCATTTAATTACCATAAAAGCTCTATTTGATTGGCATTACTATTATTATCCCCATTTTACTGATGGGGAAACAGAGGCATAGAGATATGTTTTAATATGGAGTGACCGAGTTCATAAAACTGTTAAATAGAGGAGCTTGGTAGTCCAGCTCCAGATTCTGTACACTTAAATTTTAAGGTACTAGGTTGGTGCAACAGTTCTTGCGGTTTAAAGGTCAAAAATAATTGCAAAAACCACAATGACTTGTGCACAATCTAATATATGAGGGCATTTCAAAATAACACTCTATTTAGCATGATTCTAAATTTGTAAAGAAATTAGGTGAATACCCATTTAGAATTATACACATAGATATGATTTCCTTAGAAGGAAAGATTGAAATAATATAAAACAACAATTTATGAGAGTTTATGAGTTATTTTTTAAATTAAATTTTATTGAGGTGACAATTGTTAATCAAGTTACATAGATTTCAAGTGTACAATTCTGTAATACGTCATCTATCTATCGCATTATGTGTTCACCACCCAGAGTCAGTTCTCTTTCCATCACCATATATTTGATTCCGTTTACCATCATCTTCCAGTCCCCTCCCCCTTACCCCCTGGTAACCACTAAACTATTGTTTGTGTCTATGAGTTTTTGTTTCTTTGTTTGCTTGTCTTGTTCCTTTGTTGCTTTTAGCTTTATATCCCACATTTCAGTGAAATCATATGGTTCTCAAATTGTTCTGTGTGATTTATTTAGCTTACCATTATAATCTCAAAATCCGTCCATGTTGTCGCAAATGGCACTCTTTCATCTTTTCTTAGGACAGAATAGTACTCCATGGGGTATGTATACCACATCTTCATTATCCAATCATCTATGGAAGGACACTTTAGTTGTTTCTATGTCTTGGCCACAAAAATAAAGCTGCAATGAACATCAAAGCACATATATCTTTACAGGTAAATGTTTTCAGATTTTTTGGCTAGATCCCCAGGAGAGGGATTGCTGGGTCATATGGTAATTCTATTCTTAATTTTTTGAAGAACCTCCACACTGACTTCCATAGCAGCTGCCTTCTATTTTGTTTTGTTTTGTTTTCATTCTCATTTTGAAGTTTTTATTTTATTTATTTTTATGTTAAAGTTTATTGGGGTGACAGTGCTTAGTAAAGTTACATAGGTTTCAGGTGTACAATTCTGTAATCCATCATCTATATAGCATAATCTGTGTTCACCACCCAGAGTCAATTATCCTTCCATCACCATATATTTGATCCTGTTTATGCTCATCTTTTCTTATTTTCAAATTCCCTCTTCCAAATCCTCCCTTGGCAGTCATTTTATAACACTAACACAGAAATGTGATTCTTGGTGTTTTATTCTGTTCAGGCTGCAATAAAAAATACCATAGAATAGGTGGTTTAAGCAACAAACTTTTTTCTCAAACTATGGAACCTGGGAATACCAAGATCAAGGTGCCAGCAGACTCAGTGTCTAGTGAGAGCTCTTTAACTGGTGTGCAGATTGCTGACCACTTGTAATATTTTCACATGGAAGATTGAGAGAGAGCTCTAATGTTTCTTCCTCCTTCTATAAGAGCATTAATTCCATCATGAGGGCCCCGACATTATGACCTAATCTAACCCTTATTTGTTCCCAAAGTCCCCACCTCCAAATACTATCAAGTTGTTAATTAGGGCTTCAACATATGAACTTTGGAAGGGTAGAAATATTCAGTCCACAGAACTCCACACTTGGACCTGCAAAATTCATATCCTTCTCACATAGAAAATGCATTCAGTTCACCCCAACAGCCCCAAAAGTCCTAACTCTTTTAAGTTTCAACTCTAAAATCTATGCTGTGAGTAATTTATACCAAAAAAGTTTGTCATTTAGTCTCACCCAAGTTGAAAACACTGATTATAATAGTACCAGTATAAATAATAACAGTACCGATATTAATATAAAGCAAATATTAATATTAATTTTGATGTCAATCTTAATTAATAGCAATGTTGATATTAAGCAAGCAACCATTTTATGCCTATGTCAAGATTATTATATGCACTTTCATTAAATCCTCACCATAACCTTATAAAGAAGATATTATCTTCACTCTACAAGTAAGAAAATGAGAGGTTTGTGTAGTTAAGTAACTTGCCTGAGGTCTCACAGCTAGAAAGTGATAGAATCAGGATGACACACCAATCTGCTTCCAGTGACTATGCTTCCCTAACCAGATATTAGTTTTATTTTGGGTCTTTTTTTTTTTGACTCAGAATCACTACCATCCTCTAAGCTACCTGGAATTGTAACTTATCTTGTATTATAACTTATCTTCTATTAAACTGAAAACATCTCCATCACATTTTATTAAAATCATTTTAATTTTCTTTTACTGCAATTATTAGGGCTATGACTTTCACTCCAGCTTCTTTCTAAAATTTCCTAGTAGCAATTAGAATAGCAGATATAGAAACTGAAAAAAAAGTAGCACAAATACGTTGACTAAAGGATTTTTTTGGCTCATGGTAAATACTAAAATTTAGTTTTCTACTAACACTGTGGCAGATACAATGAACTCTTGATGTTCAGTGTCATTTTGCTAATATGGTTTTGTCTCTAGAGTTTCTGATTCTTTGTTTGTAATTACTATTTTTCTTACTCCGTAATCTGTTACGTTTTTAATGTGCTATTTTTACTAAAGTCTTCCCTAGTGTTAATGCATTTGAAAATACTACCATAAAAATCATATAATAGTAATCTGGAAAGAACATATTGATTTAGTTGCCGATTTTAATTAATTCAGTAATTGATTGGCCTGAGTATGTGTATCTCCTAAATTGAAGATCAAGTTCCTTTGTTCTTTCATTGCTTTTGAAAACTAATTTTGATTCCTCAAATGAATAGGAATCAATGTGTGCAAGTCTAATATCAACATTTTTTCATCACATTTTAACATTATATTTTATGTTGATTTATGCATAGGTATTCTCTGTCCTTGCTATGACCAATTGACATTACTGAAATAAAAATCAGTAAGGAACAATTATCTTCATTCTACGTGTCGAGTGGAACTAAGAAGAACACAATATATTCTCTGCTGATAGTTCTATGTGAACATAACTGCTATTTGAGGATACAGCTGTTCAGAGTTCTGTGTTGCAGATTTTGTCCATGGACAGAGAAAAACTAATTGACCCATTTGGGGATTGATGGAGTAACATTGGTCTAATTAGTATCAGACAAATAAACTGAGCTAACTGGACATAGATTGAAAGCAATTTTCTACATCTCTTAGAGGAAATATGCATACATATAGTATTTTAAAGCCTGTTGTTTATCACAGATGTGAGACATGTGTCTAAGTTCTTTCTCACATTAATAAATTACAGCTATTTTTTCATATTCTTAATTCTCACTAAATTCAAATCTACTTCAATATAGGAAAAAGTGCCCTTGAATAGTGTATTTCTGATTTAATTGTTATTCCACATTCAGGTAATTCAAGCTGAAGTAACATATTTAAAATTATAAAATTTACAGCACAGCAGTCAGGCATTTACACAATCTATGAAGTGATCCCCCTGATAAGTCCAAGTACCCATCTGGCACTCTACATAATATTTACAACATTATTGTTTATATTCCCCATACTGTATTTCACATCCTTGTGACTATTTTGTGACTACCAATTTGTACTTTCTAATCTCTTTACCTTCTTCCCCATCCCCCAATCCCCCACCCATCTAGCAACCATCAGCTTTTTCTCTGTATCTCTGAGTAGATTTCTGATTTGTTTATTCATTCATATTGTTCTTTGAATTCCACATATAAGTGAAATTATGTGGTATTTGTCTTTCTCAATCTGACTTATTTCACTTAGCATAATATTCTCTAGGTTTATCCATGTTGTTGAAAATGGTAAAAATTCATTTTTTTATGGCAGACTAGCACTCCTTTATACATATGTGCAAATTATTTATTTATTCATTCATCTACTAATGGACACTCAGGCTGCTTCTATATCTTGGCTATTGCAAATAATGCTGCAGTGAACATATGGATCCTTATGTCTTTTTTGAATTTGTGTTTTGGATTTCTTCAGATAAATACCAAGCTGTGGAATTATGGGTCTTTTTTGTCTGTTGTTGTAGCTTTTAATTTAAAGTCTGTTTTTTGTTTTTTTTTTCTGGTATAAGTATTGCTACCGCAGCTTTTTTCTTTTTTTTTTTCCATTTTGATTTTCATGAAATATGTTTTTCCAGCCCTTTAGTTTCAGTCTATGTGTCTTTTGGTCTGAAGTGAGTCTCTTGCAGGCAGTATATATAAAGGTCTTGTTTTCTTTTTTTTTCTTTTTTTTTTTAATTTAATTTTATTAAATTTATTGGGGTGACAATTGTTAGTAAAATTACATAGATTTCAGGTGTACAATTCTGTATTACATCATCTATAAATCCCATTGTGTGTTCATCACCCAGAGTCAGTTCTCCTTCCATCACCATATATTCGATCCCCCTTACCCTCGTCTCCCACCCCCCACCTCCCACCCCCCTTACCCTCTGGCAACCACTAAGCTATTGTCTGTGTCTATGAGTTTCTGTTTCTCATTTGTTTGTCTTGTTCTTTTGTTGTTTTTGGTTTATATACCACATATCAGTGAAATCACATGGGAAAAGATGATATAGGAACATTTGTGACAACATGGATGGATCTTGAGAGAGTAATGCTGAGCAAAATAGGTCTTGTTTTCTTATCCATTCACTCACCTGGTTTGATTGGAGTATTTAATCCATTTACATTTAAAGTAATTGTTGAAAGATATGTAGTTATTGCCATTTTATTATTCATATATTTTTATTTGTTTCCTTCTTTTTCTTAAAGAATTACCTTTAGCATTTTTTGTAATACTGGTTTGGTGGTGATGAACTCCTTTAGCTTTCTCTTGCCTGGGAAGCTCTTTATCTGTCCTTTGGTTCTAAATAACTTTGTTGGGTAGAGTAATCTTGGTTGTAGGTCCTTGCTTTTCATCACTTTGAATATTCTGTGATAATTCCTTCTGGCCTGTAATTATTCTGTTGAGAAATCAGCTGAAAAATCTTATGTGAGTGCCCTTGTAGGTATCTAACTGTTTTTCTCTTGCCTTCTTTTAATATTCTCTGTCTGTCAATAACCTTTGGCATTTTAATTATGATGCGTCTTGGTGTGGGTCTTTTTAGGTTCATCTTGTTTGGGACTCTGTGCTTCCTGAGCTTGTATGTTTATTTCATTCACCAAGTTAGGTGAGCTTCCTGTCATTATTTCTTAAAATAGGATTTCAATTCCTTCCTCTCTCTCTTCTGGTACCATTCTGATGCAAGTGTTGGTATGCTTAATGTTGTCCCAAAGGCCCCTTAAACTAGCCTCACTTTTATATTCTGTTTTTCTTTTTTTCTGTTCTGATTCGGTGTTTCCTGCTACTTCATGCTACAAATTTCTTATTTGATTATCTTCTTTATCTCATCTACTATTGATTTCCTCTAATGTGTTCTTGATTTCAGTTATATTTTCTCATTTATGAGTTGTTCTTTGTTATGTTTTATATCTCCATGTTTATGTTTCCTATCACTTTGTTGAAGTTCTCACTGAGATCATTGAGCATCCTCATAATAATGGACTGAACTCTGGTAGATTGCTTGTCGCCATTTTCCTTATTTTTTTTCTTTTCTGCAGCTTTCTTTTGTTCTTTCACTTGGGATATGCTTCTTGGTATCCCCATTTTGACTGCCTCCCTGTGTTTGTTTCTATGTATTAGGTAGACCCACTATGTTTCCAGACTTGGTGGGTTGGCCTTATGTAGTAGGTGTGTTGTGGGTTTCAGTGGCACAGTCTCTATTGTCTTCTGAGCCATGTACTCCAGCTGTATTCCTTGTGTGGGTCTGTATGCCCTCCTTTTGTAGTTTTGCCTTGATTGCTGTTGGCATGTCAGTGGGAAGGATTGCCCCTCAGCCTGATTTATTGTGAGGACTGGTTATGACTACAGTGGAGGACCCGTTGTAAAGGGGCTGACCCTTCAGAGAAGGATTTGCATTAGCAGGGCTCTGGTGGCTGCTCAACTTGCCCTTTGGGTGTTTCATTTGTGGAGCTGGTTTGGTGGTGCTCTGGTGTGTTCTGAAGCTGGCCACTAGATGTGTTGTTTCTGGAGCCTCTTGGCAGGGTTTCTGTTGCAGGCCACAGTCAGTCACTGCCTGTGCCCTGCATGGAGCCACTTGTTATGAGCTACAACTTGATCAGCATATTGTTTCCACTTTTGCTGGGCTTAGAGGTGCCTGGAAGGGGCTAACCTGTGAACTGAGGATGGCTACTGCTAGTGTCAGGCTTCAGGCTGCTTTTCAAGAGGTACAGGTCATGCTAAGACCAGATGCTGTTTCTTTGGTATTTGTGAACCTTTGAGAGATTTTAGTAAAGTCTGCATCATGAATGAAGACAGGTCATCTATATGGAAAAGACACTAGAAATGGTTGGGTGGGGGGCAGAAAAGTGGGTGGGGTGGGATCTCAGGGAATCATCAGGACAGGGTTTACAGTGCTAGCTTGTTTATAGAGACTCAAATATGGTGCCCACCTGGGTCTGCATGTTAAGTTGTGTGGATGTCTCACAAAAGAACAATGTTTCTGCCAGCAGTTATTTCTGCGTGAAAGCTGTCTGCCTCTCCAGCCCTCACCATGGAGCCAGACAATTCAGTTTCTCCCTGTATGTCCCTGGTACCTTTCAAGCTGCTGCACTAGAGAGTGAGTTCATAGTGAATGAGTCCATCAGCAAGTAAGTTCATGCATGGGCCCTTTCAAAGGAATGCCTGGGACTCCAGTAGTCCTCCATTTCATTCAGCCACAATTTCTGCTAGTTTTCACAAACAGAAGTTGTGGGAACTTCTATTCCCAGCACCGGAAACTTTGTTGAGGAGCCTGCTTTGTGACTGGGCCCCCATCTCTCCTCACGGGTGACCTTGAGACCCAAGATATCCCTACCATTTTTTAATCACCACACATGGGGGTGGTGCCAGTCCGTTCCACATCTCCACCCCTTTTACTATTCTCGCCATGGCTTCTTCTGTATATACTTATAGAACTGTTCAACTAGACTTCAGCTCTTTCTCAATGATGACTGTTCTGTACTTTAGTTGTAATTTTGAGGTGGTCGTGAAAGGAGGTAAGCTCAGTGTTAACTTACTCTGCCATCTTTATAAGAATCCTCAATACGAATTTTGGGATCATCTTGTCACTCTCTAATATAAATCCACTTGTTATTTTGTTATGAATTGTATTAAATCTATATATTAATACGAGGAGTATTGCCATCATGATAATCTTGAATCTTCTGATCTATGAGCATGGATCATCTTATTATTCATTATATCTTTAATTTCAGCAGTGTTTTATAATTATCATTGTACAAGACTCATACATTTTTTCTAAAAATTTCCCTGAGTATTTTATTTTTTTGATAATATTTTCAATGGAATTGTTTCCTTAAGTATACTTTAGATGGTTCATTGCAAGAAAAACAAAACACATTTGAATTTTTTATATCAATCTTACATCCTATGACTTTATTGAACTTGTTTATTATTCTTAGTGTTTTTTTTTGTTTTGTTTTGTTTTTTGCTGTTCAGTCTTTAAGATTTTCTACATTTGAACCATATTATAGTGTTTTTACAGCAATAAATAATTATTGCACTCTTCTCTCTATCAAAAGATGGGGAGAAAAGTGGAACCTTGTATTTCAAGATCCACTGGAGAGACATTGCTTTTTGGATGTGAAGAATATTCTTATGTGTTTTGTATATACAATGTATGGTTGTATTTTTTTTTTTTAATTTAAGTTAATACTGGCCAAATTTCTCATACTGTCTGTGTGGCTCCTTACTTGTATTTGTGGTTAATATGTGAATTTATGAGATAACCTGAGATCAAGTTTTAGCTCTATTACATAATAGCTGTGCAGGTTTAATAAATTATTAATATTCTTTTTTGGACCTCAGTATGCATCTTAGGTTAGGTTGCTGTAACAAAATAACATAGGCTGAATGGCTTAAACAACAGGCATTTATAACTTATAATTCTGGAGGCTTAGAAGTCTAAGATTAGGCTACTCACAGATTCAGTGTTTTGTAAGAGTTTGGTGAGAGCCTGCTTTCTGGCTTGTAAAATAGACAGATATCCACTTTCTATCTGTGTGCTCACATGGTGGTCTGATTCAGTTCCTGTGCATGGAAAGAGAGATCTCCTTGTCTACCTCTTATAAAGACACTAATCCCATCATGAGGGCTCTATCTCTATGACCTCATTTAAACCTAATTACCTGCCAAAGGCCCCACCTACAAATACCATTACACTGCGGTTAGGGCTTTCAACATATGGATTTGGGGGTGGGGCACACAAACATTCAGATTATAACAGTATTCTTACCTATAAAATGGAAATATTAATAGCACACATCAAATAGAGTTTTTGTGAAAATGAAATATTATAAACCATTTATTAAAGTCCTTTGATGCTGGGTGGTGAACACACAATGTGATATATCATATGTGATAGATGATGTGTTATAGAAATGTACACTTGAAACCTATACAGTTTTACTAACCATTGTCACCATGATAAATTTCATTAAATAAATAAATAAATAAATAAATAAACAAACAAATAAATAAATAAATAATACAACAAAATAAAATAAAGTGCTTTGTACATTTCCAAGTATTATATAAATATTTGTTGTTTTTAAAACTGGAGTTCATTCAACCTAAGAATATGTGGTCATAGGACAAAAATCCAATTCACTAGCTCTCTATTTCTAGTGTCTGCATCAGAATTAGGACTGCCTTTCATGAGCCACATATGTGTAATCTTGTGAATTCACTATAAATCTTTTTATCCTTTATGAAATAAACTTATTATTATCATCCAAGGTAGTAATATTAGCCTAATTCCATATACAGCAAATGAGTTAGATGGTAAACTCAAATGCACTATCAATGGTATTACTTGATCCAAGAATGCTGTGAGTTTTGTCCTAAAAATTACTATTCATTAAGCATTCATTCTGTATTCACCCTCTATAGCTTCCTTATGTAGCACTTACAGATATAATTTCCATTTCTTACACAGTTCATAAATGAGCACATTTCTAAATGATGGCTACTTGAGGGATTTCAATATTAAAAACTTTTCCCCAATATAAAACAGAATTTTAGAGATGTAATTACTGTGTTTCCCTGAAAATACGACCAGACCTTATATTAATTTTTGCTCCAAAATCATGCTATGGCTTATTTTCCGGTTAGGTCTTATTTTCGGGGAAACACGGTATGTACGTAAACCATGCCAGTTACTCAACTATTTAACATTTTATAGCACTGTTGTTATGTGAAGAACATCTTCTGTTATAAGAACACTATCTTTTATAAACAGAACATCTGTTTTTTCTTTTTTTTTATGAAGATATTCTCTGTGTTGTCAAATAAAATGCAGCAGGAGTGTGATCAAGTAGTCTTAGAGTATTGCTTAATTTTGCTATAAACTACATCTTCTTTTTTCCTTTTTTTAATAAAATTTATTAGGATGACAATAGTTAATTAAATTACATAACTTTCAAGTGCACATTTCTATAATACATCATCTATGTATATCACATTGTGTGCTCACCACCCAGAGTCAGTTCTGTTTTCATCACCATGTATTTGACCCCCTTTACCCTCTTCTACCATCCTCCCCTCCCCCTTCCCCTGTGGTAACCACTAAACTGTTGTCTGTCTATGAGTTTGTGTTTCTTTGTTTGTTTGTCTTGTTTGTTTTTGTTCTCAGTTCCATATCCCACAAATGAGAGAAGTCATATGGTTCTTGACTTTTTCTTCTGACTTATTTTGACTACATATTCTACAATGTAACTCAAAGTCAAGAAATAATGCATTCTGGTTCTGATAAACCCCAATTTACAATAGAAGTTGAGCTCTGAGCAAGGTGTAAAGTCTCCCTGAGAGAATAACAAAATACTACCACTAACTTCTTATCTTCCTCTATCATATGATAAAAATCAACACCAACATACCTTTAGATACAATGCTGGGTTACACATGTTAAATAGAACATTGTATTTGCAGTTGAGGGATGATAGTATGTGTCCCTATGCTTAGTGAAAATATATATATATATAAAATAAAAAGATAAAAAATAATTGTGTTGCTTATAAATAATGGATAAAATCTCTCCCATTATCTAGAAATGATCAACCAACCGGTGGTACATAATGAAACATTTAGATTCAAGTTTTTAGGCTATGAATAGATATGATTTTATTTGTAATAATCTCTCTAAATTTAGTTCCACTGACTTTTTTTAAGGTTTATACAGCTGGGTAGGACACAATATATAGGCCACAAAAAGTATTTTGTGTCATTCTCTATCTTGGAGAAAGAAAAGTTGTATGACAAGTATAATAAATGAATGAATGAATGAATGAATAAATAAATAAATAAACAAACAAATAAATAATGCTAATCCACATATTATGTATATGTTGGGTGTTTTCAGGTAACTCTTGGACTTCCAGGAATTCTAAACCTTACATAGGTGCTTAGGAGCAGCAGATACAGGATTCTGAAGGGGCAGTTCCGAGAGGATTGCATAATGCAGACTGGAAATTATTTTTATAGACTCTTAGTTTCTAAAAAACGGAATATTTTCATCTTCTTCCTCAGAAAAATGATTAGAACACAGCAATATTGATTAATGACCTCTCAAAGTCTTAGAATCCACAGCTCTGAGGTTGGAGAGCAAAGCATATTAATTCAGAAACATTAAAAATAAATATAACCTGATCCACATATGGAAGTTTGAATATGGTAAATGACAATACAATGAGTAAGAGATCTAAAAGTCAAAATTGCACTAAAATAATAAGTTATCTTCTGAATTCCTTTGGTAATTATATTACCCGAACAGGGCACCGAGGGAGGGACTGATTGCAAATGTTAACCATTTTCCATTAAAATACCTACAAGGTGAGTTAAGTCAGAATTCTTTTAATTCAAATACATATAAAATTAAATTAAATAATGAAATACCTTGAATTGAAATACATACAAATATACACACATACTCTTGTGTGACATATATATATATATATATATATATATATATATATATATATATATCTCCTAAAAATGTATACACACTTTAAGAAAGGAAAAAAAACCTGTATTAAACTGTAATATTCAATATATACTGACAACAAAATATGAATACAAGTCACGTTTGACTTCTGCAATTACAAGAGGTGCTCAAAGTGGTTACCATCAGTGTAATTTTAATAATTATTTCCTTTCTGGCTCTGGGTGGTGAACACACAATGTGATATATAGATGATGTATTACAGAATTGTACACTTCAAACCTATGTAACTTTACTAACATTGTAACCCCAATAAACTTCAATAAAATAAATAAATAATAATAATAATTCAAATTTTAAAAATGTGTATACATTTTTTGCACCCCCGGTATACACACACACACACACACACACGAGGTCTGACGATTAAGTTCATGAACATGTTGAAATTATGTTGTTAATATTTTCTGATATCAGAGGGATTATTAATTATGAATTTGTACCAACTGGATAAACAGTTAACCAAATTTACTATTTGGAAGTGCTGAAAAGGCTGCATGGAAAAGTTAGACGACCTGAATTTTTCACCAACAATTCATGGCTCTTGCATCACGACAGTGCACCAGCTCACATGGCACTGTTTGCAAGGAAGTTTTTAGCCAGGAAATAAATAACTGTATTGGAACACCTTCCTTTCTCGCCTGATCTGGCCTCCAATTACTTCTTTCCTTATCAGAAGATAAAGGAAATATTGAAAGGAAGACATTTTGGTGACGTTCAGGACATCAAGGTTAATATAACGACAGCTCTGATGTCCATTCCAGAAAAAGAGTCCCAATACTGCTTTGAAGGGTGGATTAGTCACTGGCATCAGTGCATATCGTGTTTCCCTGAAAATAAGACCTAACCAGAAAATCAGCCCTAGCATGATTTTTAAGGATGGCATCCCCTGAACATAAGCCCTAATGCATTTTTGGAGCAAACATTAATATAAGACCTTGTTGTCACGCAGCAGCCTAACTCTCTGTCCCCTTGTACCTACCCTTAAAGAAAGGAGAGTCTGTGAGACTAATCTTTTCAGGGACCTTGCTTCATCTTTGTGCTTACACCTTTGTCTCCCTGTTTGGCCCCAGAGGATGGCTGGTTAGCCAATGACGAGTTAGATTCCCCATGGAGGGTGGGGAGGGGGTGCAACTCAAGCCAGGCACAGTCGAGTGGGGACCAGCAGGAGAGCCCATGGGGTTGATAGAGGTGGGAATACACCCCGACCTTCCCCAGGTTAAGGAGAGCTTCTGCCATTGTGGCTGCATTCCTTCCCACAATCTGCTTGGGAAGAGATTCAATGGTGTAATAACATCAGTTCTCCATCTATCCATTTCAGTAAGTTTCAGCATAAAGGTTTTGTCTCTTGGGAAGGTACATCCTGAAACTGACGGTTCAGCTGTTTGCAGGCGAGGGTAATTAGTTCAAATCAGTTTCTTAGTGTAATGTGTGAAATTCACAGACCTTGGAGAAAACAATGTTGCTTTCTGGTGTGTGCATCAATAAAAGCCCCAAGGTGGCCCGATTCAGGGTTCTCAGTCCTTTGGGGCTGTGAGAACCTTGGCCCCTGTTTCATAACTTTCTTGATTTCTGTTTCTTACTTTCTTAACCCTTTACCGACCCTTCTCATTCACTCACTGCTTGTGTTGCGCTGGATGCAACAAGACCTGGTGTTATTTTCGGGAAACACAGTAGTTTCCCAAGGGGAGTACTTTGAAGGTGACTGCAGTGATATTCGGGAATGAGGTATGTAGCACTTTTTCTGTGATGAGTTCGTGGTATTAATTGTCAGACCATATATATATATATATATATATATATATATATACACACACATATACATACACGTAATGTATATATGTATATATATATACAGACAGACCATATATATGTATATATGTATATATAATTATATGTATACATATATTATATTTAATGTGTATTATATATTATATATTTATATTATATATAAACATAAATACATATATATTAATATTAATGTTATATATATATATATATATATATATATATATATTTCCATGAGAGAGAGAGAGATAGAGAGAGAACTTGTCACACTTCCGAATTAGAGCTGATCGAGTAATCAAACCAAATTCTTAATATTTCTCTAAGTATCTATGCTGTGTTTATTCCTTAAGGTGTGTTCATTTGCATTGCATTTCCTTGCCCCAATCACTTCTGTTTCTGCTTATAACATTTTACGTATATGTGAAGTACTGTCAACTCACTTTTCTATCAAAGGAAATAGCCTTCACTAATGCCTTCTTCCAAGATTATTTTTAAATAGTATTTAAAAAAATTCCTTTTAAGCTGCAGTAAGAAAGAGAATTAAAGTTATCTCTATGTAGGGCAGGGGAAATTTAAATTTCTATTTGAATGTTATTTATGAGTGCTCAGTTAAGTCAGAAGATCAATATTCTAAGATTGCTTTTTACTTAGGACTTTCAGACATTTTTCCAAGCACAACAGTTAGGGTTAAAAATCTGTTACATATGTTTCTAGAGTTTAGTTGTTTTACAATTTAACCTAAACTACATAGGTGACACTTAGATTTCATAAGAGTGTTATAATTGCCTCCTTACACTTTGGACTGTAACAGCTTTTTTAATTACTGTAAATTTTAAAAGGCTCAAGAATTGCTGGTGACCAAATACCTGAACTTAAAACCTATTTAATCTTTAAGGCTTTCTTCCTGAATTAGTGACTATAATTTTCTACTTAACTAGCTTGTTTTCTCATTTTTATTTGCAGATCTATGTTACTGTCATCCCTCTAAAACTGTCAACTAATAACAAGCAGAGGGCTTTAAGGAAACAGTTGCAAATAACAGCAGTATATGAATCACAATACACATAAACAAATGGTCTATGGTATGCTTGATTGTAGCACAAAGTTAAGTCTATTCTGATTCATGGTTATGGCAAAACCATTTACTTAGTAGCTCTTCTCAAATTTTCACTAATATGTGAAAACAAACAAACAGGCAAACACAAAGCAACAATGAAAAGGAGAACTTTTAGGACTAACCAAACCTAAAATTAAATTATCTGGGAAAAAAAGAAAAAAAAATTCCCATAAAAAAATGGTGAACAAATAATAATAATAAAAACTCCATTTGTACATTATAGGAAGAGTTTCCACAAACTATATTGCTGGAAGAGTGGGAACGAGAATAGCACAATCTATGACCTCTTTCTGCTTCATTACATGAAATAGAAAAGTCCTTGCAACTTGTGAGAAGGAAGAGATACAATATGAACAATAAGAAAGGAGGTATGTACAAATTACCCTGAGTCTGTATCAACCAGAAAATTGAGCACTCATTTCTCTATTCTAAATATATTTCTATAGAGAAGCCAATTACTTCGTTTTATCCCCTTATCTGCATTCATTTAGAAAATGTAAGTTCAAGCAAAATATAACAAGACAAAAACAGAAACAGGTAGAAGCATGGGGCTGAAGAGAAGTCAAAACAATGATGATAATCATGGTACATTGTATTTTAGAAGGTGTAGTCATAATAAATGAAGTAATTTAGATCACGCGAGACAAAGAAAGACTTTTGGTGACTATGCTAGGTGTCGCAATTTTTGTGTTCTTCATAAATTAAGCCTATCATTAAATAAGACATTAGAGATAAAATAATATCCCATCAGAGTACTGTAGAGTTTCACTGTATGACTTAGAGTTAAAAAAAATTGCCTAAGAAATTAATATATCAATTGGCTCTTGGGATAAAGATCTGGGACTCAATAAGCCTCTCAGGGTAATGTCAGTTAACACAAGGGAAATTTTTGTGCCTCTGCAGAAAGGTGAAAGAAGGTACTCTGCAGAATTCTTTCCATCAGAAGATTTATGAATATATATATATATATATATATATATATATATATATATATATATATATTCGCATCCCTCAACTCTCACAGATATGAAGAATGCAAAAGGATAGTATCAGGGTGATTCACAGGAGTTTCTGAAATATAATGTCCAATGTGGATTCATTCATAAAAATATATGTACCCCTCTGTTCATTGCCGCATTATTCACGGTGGCCAGGACATGGAAACAACCAAAGTGTCCTTTGATAGATGAATGGATAAACATGTCATACACATACACAATGGAATATAACTCAGGCTTGAGAAAAGATGGAATACTGCTATTTGTACAACATGGATGGATATTGAGAATATCATGCTAAACAAAATAAATCAGGTTGAAAAATTTGAGACCCATATGACTTCACTTATATGTGGGATATAAAACTGAAGGCAACAGACAACCAAAGAAACAAATACTCATAGACACAGACAATGTTTAGTGGTTGTCAGAGGACAAGTGGGGAGCGGAGGTGGTAGAAGAGGGAAAGGGGGTCAAATATATGGTGATGGAAGGAGAACTGACTGAGTGGTGAACACACAATATGATATATAGATGATTATACAGAATTGTACACCTGAAATGTATGTAACTTTACCAACAATTGTCACCCCGATAAACTTTAACTAAAAAAATAAAATAAAAAATACAGGTAATTGTTTTTGAACAAAAAGAAAGGAAGACATTTTGATGACATTCAGGACACCAAGGGTAATACGATGACAGCTCTGATGGCCATTCCAGAAAAAGAGATCCAAAATTGCTTTGAAGTGTGGACTCAGCCCTCGCATTTGTGCATAGCTTCTCAAGGGGAGTACTTCAAAGGTGACAATAGTGATATTCAGCAATGAGGTATGTACCACTTTTTCTAGGATGAGTTCGTGAACCTAATTGTCAGGTTTCGTATATATTTCATTTAATCCTTTTTTAACTATCATGTTATACAGCCACTGTCTCAAGAAGATATGTTGTTACGGTATTATACAATTGGAAATGGTGAGATGGAACAGGCAAACCACCACATTTGGAATAAGAAAGGTTAGGTTCCAATCACAGCTTTACCCCTTACTGACTATATTATTCAATCATGTAATATCAGTTTCCCCATCTGTAAAAGAGGAATAATAAGAGTGCCAACCTCAGTGTTTTTGTTATATCAAATAGAGGATGTGTGGACATTGTTCAGGACTTTGCCTGGCACATAAGTGCATGTAATAAATATTAGTTATTAATCAGTCATTTCATAGAAGTTTCAAATATAAGGATAATAATAATAATAATAATTCATTGTACATATCACATTACATTTTATGTAGGTAGCATAATTTATCTAGTCTATAGTTAATCAACATTTGGATTGTTTTCAGCTTTTTTAAATTGCAAATAAAGCTGCTAAATACATTCTTGTAGAAGCATCTTGGTGGAAATGTGTATGCAATTATTGAATATAATTCTTGGCGCATAAGTTATTTGCATCTCCACCATTAATAGACAATGGCAAAGTGTTTTCCAAGTGGTTGTGTACATTTACATTTCCTCCAGCAGTATATGAGAGTTCCAGTTGCCTCATATCTTTGACAGCTATAATATTGTTGGTCTTTTTTTTCCTTTTACGCCATTCTAATAGGTATGTAATGGAATTTGTTGTGGTTTTAATTTGCATTCCTCTGAATGCTAATATTTTTTGCATCTTTCATATGTATAGTGGCCACTTGAGCATTGTTCTCTAAAAAATGCCTATTTAAGTCTCTTGACCATATTTCTTATTTGAAATAATTTTTCTTATTGGTCTGTAAGAGTTTTTGCATGCTGTGTTGCTTATATTTTACCCACCCCATGTATTTCCTTTTTATGCTCCAACTGGTGCCTTTTAATGAAAGGAAATTACTTTAATGTAATGAAATTTATCAGATTATTGTTTTGTGGTTATTGCTTTTTGTGTCTTCTTTGATTTTACAGAATATTGTGAATATAAAATCTTATATTAACTTCTAGAAATTTTATTCATTTATCTTTCATATTTAGATCTATAATTCACCTGGAATTTATTTTTCTGTACAGTGTGAGATAGGTTTTTTTCATTTTTAGATATCATATTATTTAAAATGTATTTTATTTACTGTCATTTGCTTCTTCTATAATCCATATTATATATTTATCTTCTATAGTGTTTGCTTAACTACTGCTTTTTACTCCATTATGTATGTATGAATTATACATCAAATGTTTCTTTTCAGCTTGAAAAATTTCCTTAGAATTTCTTTCAACATAAATATGTGTGCACTAAATTCTCTCAGTGTTACTTGTTGATAAAATGTCACTATTTCACCCTTATTTTCTAAGGATGGAAAATAGTGAATAATGACAATTCATTTTTATATAATAAATTTGACGTTATATTTTGTAAATTTAAGTTGTACAGCATGTTACTTTGATATATTTATACATTGCAATATGATTGCTACTGAAACAATGTTAATTATATCACATTATTATAGTAAACTATTGTCTATATTTATTGTACTGTGCATAAGATCTCTATGTCTTATTTGCTACTCATTATAAGTTTGTACCTTTATACATCATCAGTCTTATCACTCCACCGTCCATCCGTTCATCCTCTGGTAATATCCATTTTACTCTATTTTTTTATAGGTTTGACTTTGTTAAATTCCACATATAAATTATATCATACAGTACTTGTCTTTCTATGTTTGATTTATCTCACTTATCTTAATGTGCTTAAGGTCCATCCATACTGTCACAAACGGCATTATATCTTCTTTTGTCATGGCTAAATAATATTCCGTTGTATATATATACCACTTTTTTTTTTTTTATCCATTCATCCGTTGATGGGCATTTGGATTGTTTCTGTATCTTCGCTATTGTGAAAAATGCTGCAGTAAACATGGGTATGCATATATCTCATCGAAATCCTGCTTTTATTCCCTGTGGGTATATTAGTGGAATTGCTAGATCATTTGGTGGATTTATTTTTAATTTTTTGAGAAAACACCATATTGTTTTCTATAATGATTGAACTATTTACATTTCCATCAACAGTGTATAAGGGTTCACTTTCCCCACTTCCTCGCCAGCACTTGTCTCCTGTCGCTTTGATGATACCCATTTTAATAGGTGTGGATTTTATTTGCAACTCCCTGATGATTAGTGATACTGACCATCTTTTTATGTGCTTGTTGGACATTTTGGTGTCCTCTGTAGACACCTCTATTTAGTTCTTATGCCCATTTGTAAAATTAGGCAGTTTTTGTGAAGTTGTACTAGTTCTTCATATATTTTGGATATTAATTACTTACCTGATATATGGTTTACAAAATTTTTCTCCAATTCTTCAGGCTGTCATTTCATTTTGTTAATTGTTTCTTTTGTTGTGCAGTAGCTTTTGAGTTTGATGTGGTTCTTCTCATTAGTTAATTTTTGCTTTTGCTGTTTGTTGTTTTAGGTGTCATGTCCAAAAAAATCATTGCCAAGACCGATATCGATGAGTTCCTTCCCTATATTTTGTTCTAGGAGTTTGATGGCATCAGGTCTTACGTTTCAGTCTGATACGTTTTAAATTAATTTTTGTGAGTTGTGTGAGATAGGGGTCCAATTTCATTGTTCTCCATGTATTTCTCCAATTTCCCCAACATCATTTGTTGAAGAGACAATCTTTCCTGCATTGAGTGTTCTTGGCTCCCTTGTTGACTATTAGTTGGCTGTATATGCTGGTATTTGATTTTGTGCTCTCTGTTATGTTCCATTGGTTTCTGTGTCTATTTTTGTGCAAGTATATACTGTTTTTATTACTATGGCTTTGTAGTATATCAAGAAGCATGATATCTCTGGGTTTCACTTTTTTCTTAGGATTGCTTTGGCTATTCTGATTTTTTTGTGCTTCTGCACAAAATTAAGGATTGTTCATTCTGTTTCTGTAAAGAATGCCTTTTGTGTTTTGAAGGGAATTGCATTGAATATGCAGATGGCTTGAGGTAATATGGCCATTTTAATAATATTTACTATTTTGATCCATGAACATGGGATTTCTTTCAGTTTGTGTCTTTTTTGATACCTTTTAGTGGAGTCTTGCAGTTTTCATTGTTCAGATATTTTTCTTCCTTGTTTAAATTTATTCCTAGGTATTTTATTGTTTTTGATGTTATTGTGATTGGTGTAGTTTTCTTTATTTTTTTCTCGTGCGTCATCATTAATGTAAAGAAATACCACTGGTTGCTGTAAGTTGATTTTGTAACCTGTCACTTGACTCAAGTCATTGATTAATTTTAACGTTTTTTTCATTGACTCTGGGAGTTTTTTATATTGCTAGCATATATAGACAATTTTACTTCTTCCAATTTGAACGCCTTTATTTCTTTGTCTTCCTTAATTGCTTTAGCCAGGACTTATTAGTGCTGTAGCTAGGATTTTTTATTGCTCTAGCTAGGCCTTTTTCTTTTCTTTTTTTCTTTCTTTTTTTTTTTGTCTTAACTAACTGCTCTAGCTAGGACTTCCAGAACTATATTGAATATGAGTGGTGAGAATGGGGAATATTGTCTCATTTCTCATTTCAGAGAAAAGCATTTCAGTTTTTCTTTTTCAACGATGCTAGTAGTGGGTTTGTCATATATGATTTTTATTATGTTGCTGTATATTCTATCAATACCAAATCAGTTAAAGGTTTTTATCATGAAAGGATGTTGTGTTTTGTAAAATTCTTTTTTCTACATCTATTGACAGGATCATGTGGATTTTAGCTTTCATTTTATTGATATAATGAATAACATTTTTTAAAATTTGTGTATAGTGAACCATACTTTCATCCCAGGGATAAATTCCAATTGGACATGGTGTATAATTACTTCATTTCTTGAATTTGTCTTGTTATATTTTGTTGAGAATTTTTGCATCTGTATTAATCAGGGATATTGGTCTATATTTTCCATTTCTTGTGGTATCTTTTCTTTTTTTAAACTGCCTTTTCAAAAATGGTAATATTTTTCTTTATTTCTTAATTAAAATTTATTGGGGTGACAATGGTTAGCAAAATTGCATAAGTTTTAAGTGTACAATTCTGTAATACATAATCTATATATCACATTGTGTGTTCACCACCCAGAGTCAGTTATTCTTCCATCACCATATATTTGACCCCCTTTACCCCTTTTAATATCTCCTCTCCCCTTACCATCTAGTAACAACTAAATTATTTTCTGTCTATGGCTTTTTGTTTCTTTATTTGCTTGTCTTGATCCTTTGTTGCTTTCAGTTTTATATCTCATATATCAGTGAAGTTATATGATTCTCAAATATTTCTGACTGACTTATTTTGCTTAGCATAGTAATCTCAAGATCAATCCATGTTGTGTCAAATGGCAGTAATTCATCTTTTCTTATGGGCAAATAGTATTCCATTGTGTATATATAACACATCTTTATCCAATCATCTATTAAAAGGCACTTTGGTGGTCTCCATGTCTTCGCCATGGTTAATAAAGTTGCAATGAACATTGGAGCACATATACCTTTATGGATAAATGTTTTCAGGTATTTCGGTATATACCTAGGAGAGGGAATGCTGGGTCATATGATAATTCCATTCTTCGTTTTTTGAGGAACCTCCACACTGCCTTCAATAGCGGCTGCACAAATCTGCATTACCACCAACAGTGTATGAGGGTTCCTTTTTCTCCACAGCCTATCCAACACTTGTTATTATTTCCCTTGTTGATGATAGCCATTCGTACTGGGGTGAGGTGATATCTCATTGTGGTTTTGATTTGCATTTCTCTGATGATTAGTGATGTTGGATATTTTTCTTATGTCTATTGGCCATCTGTATATCATCTTTGAAGAAATGCCTATTCAGGTCCTCTGCCCATTTTTGAATTGGATTGTTTGTCTTTTTGTTGTTCACTTGTTTGAGTTCCTTATATGTTTTGGATATGAGCCCCTTATTGGAGGTGTTGTTAGCAAATATCTTCTCCCATTCGGTTGGTTGCCTCTTTGTTTATCAATGGATTCTTATGCTGTGCAGAAGCTTTTTAGTTTGATATATTCCCATTCATTTATTTTAGCTTTTACTACCCTTGCCTTTGAAGTCAAATTCATAAAATCCTCTTTGATTTCAAGATCATTAAGTTTGGTACGTATAATTTCTTCTCTGTATTCTATTGTTTCAAGTCTTATGTTTAGGTCTTTGATCCATTTTGAGTTAATTTTGGTACATGGTGACAGATAGAAGTGTAGGTCCATTCTTTTGTGTGTGGCTTTCCAATTCTCCCTGGACCATTTAATGAAAAGGCTTTGTTTCTCCAATGTATGTTTTTGGCTCCTTTACCAAAAATTCTGTCCATATTTATGGGTGTTTATTTCTGGGATGTAATTCTATTCCATTGGTTTGTGTAACTGTTTTTCTGCCAGTGCCATGCTATTTTGATTATTGTTGCAGTGTAGTACAAGTTGAAGTCAGGGAGTGTGATACCTCCAGCACTGTTCTTTTTTCTTACGATTCCTTTGACTATTAGTGGTCTTTTGTGGTTACATACACATCTGATGATGTTTTGTTCTATTTCTTTGAAAAATGCCATTGGGATTTTGATGGGTAATATGGCATTTTAACTCTGTTGATTCTTCCAATCCATGAACAGAGAATGTCTCCATTTCTTTGTATTTTCTTCAATTTCTTTTAAAAATGTCTTATACTTTTCAGTATATGGGTCTTTCACGTCCTTGGGTAAGGATATTCCTAGATATTGTATTCTCTGTGGTGTAATTGCAAAATAAATTGCTATTTTTTAATTTCTTTTTCTGAGATTTTTTTTTCAGTTAAAGTTTATTGAGGTGACAATTGTTAGTCAAGTTACATAGATTTCAGGTGTACAATTCTGTATTACATCATCTATAAAACACATTGTGTATTCACCACCCAGAGTCAGTTCTCCTTGCATCACCATATAGTTTATCTCCTTTACCCTCATCTACTACCCACTCCCCCCTTACCCTCTTGTAACCACTAAACCATTTTCTGTGTCGATGAGTTTTGTTTCTCATTTGTCTTTTTCTTTAGTTATTTGTGGTTTATATACCACATATTACTGAAATCATATGGTTCTCTGCTTTTTCTGTCTGACTTATTTCACTTAGCATTATAATCTCAAGATCCATCCATGTTGTCATAAATGATCCTATTTCATCTTTTCTAACTGCCAAAAAGTATTCCATTGTGTATATATATCACAACTTTTTATCCATTCATCTATCGAAGGACATTTTGGTTGTTTCCATGTATTGCCCACCGTAAATAAAGCTACAATGAACATTGGAGCACAGTTGTCTTTATATATCAATGTTTTCGGATTTTTTGTGTAGATACCCAGGAGTGGGATTGCTGGGTAATATGATAATTACATTCATAATTTTTTTTTACTTTATAACATTATTTTAGGTTAAAACCAGTATCACAATTTGAGTTTAGTTGCATTTCACTTACTCTCTGTATTTCCACACACATTTTTTGATAGTTGCATATTTTCTGATTATATAGAAATTATGTAACCAATGTTTAATTTTACGTATGGTTTATACTTAATATTTGCTACAAATCCTAATGCTCATTTTCATTCAATCACTTTTTTTTAGTTTGTTTTTTGTACTCTTTTTTTTAAAATTAGTTTCAGGTGCACAAAACAATGTAATAGTTAGCCATTTATCATTTATATCCCTCACACCATGTCAACCCCCTTCCCCATTCACTATCCCTCTGACATCACACATAGCCATTACATTTCCACTGTCTATATTCCTAATATTCCTAATGCTGTACTCCACTTCTTGTAACTATATACTATATATATATTTGACATTTATTATTCAGCTTCAGCTTCAGGTATACAGTGCAGTGATCAGGCACCTACATTATCCCTGAGGTGGTGTCCCTAATGAGACAAGTGTCCATCGGATACCCTACAAAATCTTTACATTATTGATTACATTCCCCAAATTGACTTTCGTGGCCTCATGGCAATCTTGTGGTTACCGATTGTGCTTTCTAATCCTCTCACCTTCCCCCTTATCCCCACCCCCCCATCCAGCAATCCTCAGTTTTTCCTCTATGTCTCTGAAACTGTTTCTGATTAGTTCATTCATTTATTCTTTTCTTTAGATTCCACATATAAGTGAGATCATATGGTATTTGTCTTTCTCTGTCTGACTTTCTTCACTTAACATAATGCTCTCTTGGTCCATCCATGTTGTTGAAAATGGTAAGATTTCTTTCTTCTTTAAAGCTGCATAATACTCCATTGTATAAATGTACCACACTTTCTTAATCCAGTTGTCTACTGATGGGCATTTCGGTTGTTTCCATGTCTTAGCTATTATGTATAGTGCTGCAATAAACATAAGGGTGCATAAACTTTTTTGAATTAGAGTTTTGGATTTCTCTGGATAGATATCTAGGAGTGGAACTGCTGGATCACAAGGTAGTTGCATTTTCAGATTTTTGAAATAACTCCATACTGCTTTCCATAGTAGCTGCACCAATCCGCAATGCCAGCAACAGTGCACTACACAAGGGTTTCATTTTCTCCACATCCTCACCAGCATTTGTTGTGTGTTGAATTATTGATGATAGCCATTTTGACTGCAGTGAGGTAGTATCTCATTGTGGTTTTTATTTGCATTTCTCTGATGCTTAGTGAGGTTGAGCATTTTTTCATATGTCTGTTTGCCATCTGTATGTCCTCTTTGGGGAAATGTCTCTTCATGTCCTCTGCCCATTTTTTAACTGGGTTGTTTGTTTTTTGGAGTTGAGTTGAGGGAACTTTTTTTGTTTTGTTTTTAAATTTGGGATATTAACCCCTTATCGGATATATCATTGGCAAACATATTTTTCCATTCAGTAAGATCTTTTTTTGTTTATTTGTTTTATTGATGATTTCCTTTGCTGCGAAAAACTGTTTAGTTTGATGTAATCCCACATGTTTATTTTTTCTCTTACTTCCCTTGTCCAAGGGGATATATCAGTAAAAATCTTACTCCCGGGAATGGTTTTAGCTTTTCCCCATGGTGTATGATGTTAGTTGTGGGTTAATCATACATGGCCTTTATTATGCTGAGATATGATCCCTCTATTACCACTTTCTTAAGGGTTTTTATCATAAAAGGCTGCTGGATTTTGTCAAATGCTTTTTCTGCATCTATTGATATGTTTATACGATTTTTATTTTTCATTTTGTTAATGTGGTGTATCACATTAATTGAATTGTGGATGTTGAACCACCCTGGCATATCAGGAATGAATCCCACTTGATCATGGTGTATGATCTTTTTAATGTATTTCTGAATTCTCTTCACTAATATTTTGGTGACGATTTTCGCATCTATGTTCATTAGAGATATCAGCCTGTAGTTTTCACTTTTGTAGTGTCTTTTTCTGATTTTGGGATCAGGGTGATAGTGCCCTCATAAAAAGTGTTTTGGAGCCTTCCATCTTTCTGGATTTTTTGGAAGAGCTTGAGGAGAATAGGTGATAATTTTTTTTTTAACGTTTTGTAAAATTCACCTGTAAAGCCATCTGGTGCAGGGCTTTTGTTTGTTGAGAGTTTTTTGATTACTGATTCAATTTCCCCTGGTGGTAATCAGTCTATTCAGGTTTTCCATTTCTTCTTCAGTTAACCTTGGAAGGTTTTATGCTTTCAGAAAATTGTCGATTTCTTCCAGATGGTCAAATTTGTTGGCATATAGTTGCTCATAGTAATTTCTTAAATTTTTTTGTATTTCTGAGGTGTCTGTTGTCACTTCTCCTCCTTCATTTCTGATTTTATTAATTCGGGTCCTCTCTCTTTTTTTTTAAATGAGTCTGGCTAAAGGTTTTTCGACTTTGTTTCTCTTCTCTAAAAACCAACTCTTGGATTCATTGACCTTTTGTATTGTTTTTCTGGTTTCCATTTCATTTATTTCCGCTCCGCTCTTTATTAT